>NC_065590.1:53686728-53989758 GCF_024542745.1 Macaca thibetana thibetana
AATGAAATTTCCATTGCCTTCCTTTTCACCCTATTCCTGTGGAGTTTAATGATACTCTTTTTAGTTGTAGGATATGAGTGTAAAACAGTTTAGAATAAAAGAATACACGGAAGCAGAGAAGCAGCTGACCTGCGGTTGATATATAACATGAGGGAAAAACAAAGTTTTATTGTTGCAAGCAATTTAAACTTTAGGTTGCTTGTTATGATAGCATAACATAGCAAAAGCTGAGTCATACATATAACCAGATTAATATTTTTAAAAGATCACTCTGGTTGTAACAACTAAAGGGTTAAAAAGAATGAAGTTGAAAAACTACTAGAAAATTATTTCACTATTCTGAGGGGAAATAATGATGAAATCAGAGCATGAAAATGAAAAGGAAAGGGTATTTGATTATATGTGGTGGTGTGAGAAATATGTCAGAAGTTAATTTTAGTTTTGGTAGAAATAACTGAATGGGTGATTGATAATATGGTCAACAACGAAGAGAACATATGGGGCAGGAAAAGAAACATATTGGACAAATCCCAATAGAGGAACATTCTATAAAATACTCTTTAGTACTCCTCAAAAGTGTCAAAGTCATCACAATCTGAGAAATTGTCCCAACCTAAAGAAGCCTAAAAAGACATGACAACTAAATATGCGATATCTTGGATGGGATGCTGGAACATAAGAAGGACATTAGATAAAAACTGATAAAATATGAAAAATGTATAAACTTTAGATAATTAATGAATCAATAGAAATAATGCACCCCATTAATATTAGGTGAAACTGGGTATGTGGTAGATGGAAAATCTATTATCTTTTCAACTTTAATCTAAAACTTTTCTAAAATACAAAGCTTATTTCTAAAAAAAAATCTATCCAACAAACAACAAAGAAGCACAAAATGAATGAGAAAAATTAAACTCAAAATGTTTTAGTTGGTTTTGTGTTGCTATAAGAGAATACCACAGACTAGGTAATTTATAATGAACAGAAATCTATTTGGCTCATGGTTCTGGAGTCTGGGAAGTCTAAGAGCATAGCCTCAGCACCTGGTGAGGGCTTTCTTGCTGTGTCATTCCTTGGCAGAAGGTGAAAGGGCAAGAGACTGGGAGTGAGCAAGCAAAATGAGGCTGGAGTTGCTCTTATAACAACTACTCCTGCAATAACTAACCTACTCCTTCGATAATGGCATTAATTCACTCATAAGGGCAGAGCCTTCGTGGCCTAATCACCTCCTAATGGTCTCACCTCTTAATACAACATTTGCAATTAAATTCCAACATGAGTTTTAGAGGGAATATTCAAACCATAGCACAAGATATGGAAGCTAAGTAAAGGGAGTAGTCCAAAAAATTACAAGTAATAAATTTTCTGTCTAAAATCATCAGCAATGAAGTTGATAGAAAATTATTATTATTTTTTATTTAATAACGTGGAGGTCATCTATGACTTGAGCAAGAGTAGCTTCAGGAAGGGGTGGAAATGGAAGCCAGATTGGAGCAGGATGAAGAGTAAACGTGATTTAAAGGCAAAAAGACATTACGTGGAGACTTTGTTAAAACAGATTGATTAATTTGCTTAATCAATCTGTTTTAAGGTGACAGATAATTGGGGGAGACAGAACAAGTCGGCTCTATGTTTTAGGAAGGCCTTTGTTTTTTTAAAAAAAATAAAAAATGTAAACTCAATGTAAATGGAAAAATAGATGGTAAGAATCGATATAAAGGCATATGTTGGAAATACAGTAGTGTGGAAATTTAATCAATGGCGTAATGAGGGATGGGATGTGCAGCACACCTGATAGATCAGCCTTTACTAGGTGTCAGCGCATGCCCTTAATTGAAACAGAAGACAGGAAGGGAGGGTAAGTGCTGAAAGAGGGATTCTAGTGGAGATGTTAACTCTGGGTTAAAGGAGTGCCCATCTGTTAGGCGTTAAATTTTGTCCCTCCAAATATGTTAAACTAATCTCTCCTACTTGCGAAAATAACTTTACTAGAAAATAGGGAGGTGATCAAGTCAAGATGAGGCCATTAGGGTGGTACCTAATTTAATAAAATTGTGTCCTTATCAAAAGAGGACACTTGAACACAGAGACATGCACAGAAGGAGAACACCATGTGAAGATGAAGGAGAGATCAGGATGATGCATCTGCTTTACACGGAATGCCAAAGCCTGCCGGCAACCACTCACAGCTCTCAGACAGAACCCTTCTGACACCTTGATCTTGGAGTTTCAGCTCCTAGAATTGAGGCAATACATATCTGTTGTTAAGCCACTCAGTTTGTGGTGCTTTGTGTTACAGCAATCCTAGGAAATGAATACATTGTCTGTCGGTTTTTTTTTTTCTCTGTGGGATGAGGCAAGAAAAGGGGATGGAGGTGGGATAGAGTTGAGGGTGTAAAGAGAGTGGAGAGGGAATGAAGGAAACTTTATACTGCATATAAAATTTGATAACACAGAAGTAAAAGCAAAGTAGTAAAAACCATCTCAAATATCACAACCCTGTGATAACCACTATTGCTGTTTTGGAAAACATCTTTTTGAACCTCTTTCCTTACTTTCTTTATGGCCTACTTGTTTTTTTCAGTCACCAGTATGTCATGGGCCCCTTTCTATGGCAATACATATTGGTAATTTTAAATGAAGCATAGCATTTTATTGCCATGTAAGTTGTTTGCAATTTTTGATAATTGCATGCATGTGGGGCTACAATGGATTCCTATATCCTCAAATTAGATTTTGCTCTTATGTTGTTTCTCCTTATGCTGAAGTCACTTAAGTGAGATTGCTGGATAAGGTTGCTTTTGAAATAAGAAAATCCAGGGTCAGAAAGATTTTTCAGGCGTCCAAAAGAGTCTATGTGTGAACTTACAGGCAAGGTCTATTTCTTTTTTTTGTATAGACTACTGAGTAGTTTTTCTTATACACGTCTCACTGGAAAAATTCCATTCACTGTTGCTAATTTATATAGTCTACTGAGGCCAAATCTTTCACAGAGTCTGGAATTTTATTTACTGTAATCACCTACTAGAGGAAAGAAGCAAATCTTTTGGTGGAGTAGTTTCCACTAACATTTTATATTTATATTTTAAAAGATGATAGAAATCCAGAAGCGTAGCTTAGGAGCCTCTTTTGGTGTGAGTGGACGGGGAGCTTCTATGTGATTGCCTCTTGATCATTTTAATGGCAATCTATATGCAGGAAGACAGATCACATTACCAGTGCTTGCTGATGGGGGAGGAAAATTTTGTGAAACAGTAACATTTTATACGGAAAAAGGCCATAGAGTCCATAAAGAGAGCAATGGATATACATGGGGCTCTGATGAACAAGCTTTCCATCTGAATCAGGACTTTGAGAGTATTGAATAGAATTGTTTGCTTTTCATTCAATCAGCTAATCAACAGGTGTTTTTCTTTTTTCTTTTTTTTTTGGTGACCAAGTTTTGCCTTTGTCAGCCAGGCTGGAGTCCAATGGCGTGATCTCAGCTCACTGCAACCTCCGCTTCCCGGGTTCAAGCAATTCTCCTGCCTCAGCCTCCCAAGTAGCTGGGATTACAGGCGCCCACCACCACACCCAGCAAACTTTTGTATTTTTAGTAGAGACAGGGTTTCACCATTTTGATAAGGCTGGTCTCAAACTCCCGACCTCAGGTGATCCGCCTACCTCAGCCTCCCAAAGTTCTGGGTTTACAGGCTTGAGCCACCACACCGGGCCAACATATTTTAAAATTTAACTTTGTGAGTACTTTAACTCCTTTAAATATAATTATCTGGGTATCCAGCCACAAACTTACACAGTAGATGCCCAATAAATATTTACTGAAGGAAGTGAAAATGAATTAATCTGGTAAGGCTGGGTTATTTATATTCATCTATGTTGCTAATAAAAAGGTGTTGGTCTTTCTTGTAACTGAGAGTTTAGTAGTGAACGTATGTTTATCTTATCCCTAGAAAATAAAACTAGAATTAGTTTACAGACTGGCACTATTCAGTACTGTAGCCACTAGCCACATGTGACCATTTAAATTAAAATTTAAAATGTAGTTTCCATATTACAATAGCTGCATTACAGAAGGCTTCGTAACCTCATATGGATAGTGGCTACCTTATTGGATAGCACAGATATCAGGCCTTTCTGAAAAACACTATTCTAGGCTGTGCTCAACTGTGAAAAATTTTTGTGAATAGCAAACAAAAAGGAATCATAATGAAGCAACGTCAACAATTATTCAGTGCTCACTGACAATAAGCTGTTTTTTTTTTTTTTTTTTTTTTTTTTTTTTTTTCTCCTTTAATTTTAGGCTGCTGCTGCTACGGCTCAAGATGTTTACACATGTGATTAGTTATCTTTAGATCTGAAAAACTTTTGTTTAATTTTTCTGATTTACATAATCTCCACCTATGCTTGCTACTATTTTTCTCTTTTATCTAGCCAGCCTCTTCTTTTCAGTGTGAATATTCTTTAATTTACTGAAAATTACTGCCTGCAGTGAATACTCTTTAAATTTTGCCCCAATTCATCCCCCTTCAAGAGTCTAGTACAATCGCAGAAGAGGCTGAGCTCTTTAAATACTATGGGAATCCCAGAATTTCAGTTCATGTGGCTCATTGAAGCTTCTATTATGAGGTTCTTTTCATGTGATCTTTTAGAATTACCCAATTTTAAATATGGCTTATTTATACATGCCTAAAAAATGCTTTTTAAAAAAAACCCCAGATTAGATATTTTAATTTGGAGATTAAGTTATAATTGGCATAGTGAAAAAAGACCCAAGAGTTTGAGTTTATTTGGCAAAGGCCTTCTTCCCAATTCTAGATATGAACAGCAGTGGGTTTCTGAATAGGTACCAGCACACTCACTGCTTCCAGGTAGACAGATAGTGTCTTCTTTGTCTAAGATTGCATCTCTTTTCTTTTTCTTCCTCATATCAAGGAAAAGATCCAGTTGTAGTATGAAAGCCAATTCATTTTCAAATTCTTTATTCATAAGACAAAATTAAAAAGTTTTTTGAATTAATTTAGAGAAGGATTCATGTTTTATAGCTAATGGGTTTTTCTCCTTCCTCCTCCCAATTTTTCAGGAGAATGAGATCATTCAAGCTAAATGTGTGAAGAGACACAATTTTAACTGATGTAAAAAGTTTATCTTTTGCTTTGGCCCAAACAAAACACAGTCATTTGTCAAGGGATAAAAAAAGCAAGGACATTAAAATTAGCTTGTACTATTCACAAGTATTAATTTTTAAAAAACTCTCTGTCTGAATTACTATAAAAATTGTTAATGAATTATGAAGTTTATTAGTCTGTTCTCATGCTGTGAATAAAGCCACACCTGAGACTGGGTAATTTATAAAGGAAAGAGGTTTAATTGACTCACACTTCCACATGGCTGGGGAGGCCTCACAATCAAGGTGGAAGGTGAGTGAGGAGCAAAGTCGTGTCTTACATGGTGGCAGCCAAGAGCATGTAAGGGGAACTCCCCTTTATAAAACCATCAGATCTCATGAGACTTAGTGCCATGAGAATAGCATGGGAGAGACCCATCCCCATGATTCAGTTACGTCCCATAAGGTCCTTCCCACAATACGTGGAGATTATGAGAGCTACAATTCAAGATGAGATTTGGGTGGGGACACAGCCAAACGATATCATGGTCTCTACCTTTAGTAGGAACCATTATATCATGTTGCCAGATTTACTTTCCATTTCAAATTAGAGATGACCAAGGTGAATATTGATATGGTCACTTTCTTTTTGAGACCTGAGCTTATTCCTTGAACAAAGTCCTTATTTTCCATTTCAAATTAGAGATGACCAAGGTGAATATTGATATGGTCACTTTCTTTTTGAAGCCTGAGCTTATTCCTTGCACAAAGTCCCATGTAAAATTAGGAAAAAAGTGAACATGTTAGTTTTTTGTTTTGTTTTTTAATTCTAAATTTTTCTCTTTGCAAGATGTAGTACATGGACACCACAGAATACTATACATCCATAAAAAAGAATGAAATCATGTCCTTTGCAGTTACATGGATGGAACTGAAAACCATTATCTTAAGCTAATTAATGCAGGAAAAGGAAACCAAATACTGCATATTCTTACTTATAAGTGGGAGCTAAACATTGGGTACTCATAGACATAAAGATGAGAACAATGAATGCTGGGGACTAGTAGAGGGTCTAGGGAGAAAGTGGGGCAAGGATTAAAAAGCTAACTACTGGGTACTATGCTCACTACCTGGGTGACAGGATCAAATGTACCCCAAACCTCAGCATCATGCAATATAGCCAGGTAACAAACCTGTACATGTACACCTTGAACCTAAAATAAAAGCTAAAATTACAAAAACACAAATAAAATTTGTCTCTTTGCTTATACAAGTAAGAATTAGGTATGCATACATGGACATTGATTTCCCAGGACACTCTTTGTAGAGCTCTGCCTGCCATGGGGGAAAGAGTGTAGCCTTTAAAATAAGAGCACCCTGGTTTGCTTTTTACTAACTGTTTGACCTTGAGTAAATTACTTAATTTCTCAGCTTCATTTCTTTCATCTCTAAAACAGGGATGGTATAATTTACCTGTGGGTATGGTGAGAGGATTGTAACATAATATCAAGCATCTAAACAGCATCTGGCCAACAGAATGGACGCGGTGGCTCACGTCTGTAATCCCAGCACTTTGGGAGGCCAAGGCGGGTGGATCATGAGGTCAGGAGATTGAGACCATCCTGGCCAACACAGTGAAACCCCGTCTCTACTAAAAATACAAAAAATTAGCCGGGCGTTGTGGCGGGCGCCTGTAGTCCCAGCTACTGGGGAGGCTGAGGCAGGAGAATGGCGTGAACCGGGGAGGCGGAGCTTACAGTGAGCCAAGATGGCTCCACTGCACTCCAGCCTGGGCGACACAGAGAGACTCCATCTCAAAAAAAAAAAAAAAAAAAAAAAAAAAAAAAAAAAAAAAAAAAAAAAAAAAAAAAGAAGAAGAATATCCTCAGTAAAGGAATGCTACTATTTTTAAGGAGATTAACTTATTAACTTTATACAATAGCAGAGAGCCTACAATAGTGTAAAAGATTAAACATTTTCCAAGATTTCTTTAAAAAATGTGAAATGATTGCATTATGGTGCCAGGGAAAATGGAGGCTCAGAGAAATATCATGTTTCCTTATCTCTTTCCAAGTATCTGAAGCTAATACTTTAAGCTGGGAAGAATAATTAGCAGCTTGATGTGTCAGGTTGCTATCTTCAGAGATATTTTGGAAAATGGCAATTTGCTAATTTAAATGAGATCCTGTGTGGTGATTACCATCATTCTTACATGAAAATATTGACTTACTCTAGGTTCTGGCTGACAAGTGAAATTGGGGCACATTAATATAAATATAGTCAGTAGGATGACTATTGAGAATTGAATCAAAAGTATAGGAGTACTACTTAAATGATTTAATTTGATGAACAAAATGTAAACAGGATACTAATTAATATATTCATTGGTCATTTAAACTTTTGGCTATTAGCTTATATTTGTGGTACAGTTCCTAGTAATACCTTTTGGGTACAAGTTAACAATTAAGAAATGACTATACATATATACCGGAATGGAACACTTACATAAGTGGCTAGTAGACATATCTTGTTGTTAGAGTGGGATGCTACAGACAAGCAATGGGAGAAAGCTAGAATGAAACATGTAGTAATGAATTAGAGTTGGAGACATTAGAATAAACTGTTTTTCTTGATATAGATACATATAGACACATATTTATAAATATGTGTATATTCATGGTTTGGTAGGCACATGTATTTCCTTGCTCTGTTAGCTAGGAGACCCTAGAAGCAATGACACCCCAGCAGTAATGAGCATACCCAGTAAGCAGATCTTGCTTTCTAATACCATTCTGCAATAAAACCTGGGGCTTCTTGGAGAAATGACTGATTCCAGGCTGAAAAAGGAATATATAAGATGAGCCTGGGGCAACTTGTAGTACCAGAAAGTAAGAAATGCTCAAAAAACAAAACCACAGTGATGAAAGCATCTCAAAGGGGCACAGGAACCAACTGAAAAGAGCTCGTAATTGCCAAAGCTGAAACAACTGAGCAATAAAATAAAGTAATATTGGGTTATACTCCAAAGTATAAAATATCCATGAATTTTTACTGATATAAATAAATAAACAGGGAGAATTGACAAATCTCCCAGGCAAGAGAATCCAAGCAATATGTTCTTAAGGATAACACCTCACCCCATTAGTGCGGGCTGTGCATGGTGACTTCCTTCCCAAGAATAAAGCAAGGACATTGTGGAGAAGTGGGGAGTAACTTTACAGTGGAAAAACATGACAAACACTATCGTAGCCAGGTGGCTTACCTAATGGAAGGGAAAGCTAAAATCTGAAACATGTATGAACTTTAGTTAATGAAAATGTACAAATTTAATTAATAACAATGTAACAGAGCCAGGGCACTACCATCCACTCATATTAGATAACTGGTGGCCAGATGGAGGTATAGCTTGGAGCTGGTAACTTTCCACTTACGTAAGGCATTTCAAGATTTTTTTTCTCTTATATCATTGGTATTTTCTTCAGAATTTTTCATGTTTTAAAAAGACTATTTTTGTTCTAAATAATTCTAAATAAATTATAGTTATCTCTTTGCTTGACAATGTTTTTGTAAATTTTTTATTTTGCAAAATGGATGAAAACAATCTCAAAAACCTGTAAACATTTTAGTAACTGACCTACCCTAGGTCTTCTTTATAGTTGCATAGTTTTGCAAGTTACCAACTAAGTGTTCTGTTTCATTTTTTTTTCTAACTGTAAATTCTATTTCTTATGCTTTGCTCTTTCTTGGCATTATCAAAAATATTTATTTTAATTAGCCTAAATTTGGCTTAAAGAAGAACAAGTACAACTGTACTGTTGAGGTAAATGATACGAATGTAATCAATTCATGAAAATTGTCTAACACATGTGATGTGTCAAGCCCTGTGCTAGGCATTGGATATGGCACAGGGAACAATATAGTCAGTTGCTTTCCTCACTGAGTTTCCATCCTAATTGGGACTAAAACTTTGAAAAGCCAATTACAGATATGTCAAGGGAGCGGAACTGAGAGGGGTCTGGGGTGGGGATGGAATTTAAGCCAGTCCTTAGAAACTGTCCTTAAGGAAGTAATTATGTATGTTTAATCTGAGGATGATAGCAAGTGACTAGATCAGTGGTTCTCACAAGGGCTGTTTTGGAAATTTGTGGGAGTATTTTAGGTTGTTGTAATAATGCGGGTTGCTATATAGCACTTGGTTTGTGGATCCAAGGACTGTTAAAAGCAGTAGTGTATGAGATGATTGCACAGGACGAGGAATTAGCTTTAATTCTATGCATTTCTTAACTCCTGCTGGACAATTTTTTTTTGTTTGTTTTTGAGACAGTCTTGTTCTGTGGCCCATGCTGGAGTGCAGTGGTGCGATCTCAGCTCACTACAACTTCTGCCTCCCGGGTTCAAGCGATTCTCCTGCCTCAGCCTCCTGAGTAGCTGGCACTACAGGCATGCTCCACCAAACCTGGCTAATTTTTTTGTATTTTTAGTAGAGATGGGGTTTCACCATGTTGGTCAGGCTGGTCTCAAACTTCTGCTAGACATTTTTATATATGTTGTGTAGCTTTTCTACAAGAATACTATACTACTTATATTTCTACTTTGACAATCTGTCATTTGTTTTGGCCTGTTACTCCCTTTTAAATTAAGGTCATTTTGCTTTCGTCATATATAAAAGTACACTCAATTATGATGTATCCTGACATAAGTTTTCATTTGAGTGCACATCTTTATCTTTGTTCTTTCATTTTCCTATACCCCTACAAGTGATCTCTTAAATTTAGATTTACTCATTAATGTAGGAGTAAATATTAGATTAGGTCTTGATGGCTTCCAGCAAAGCCATGCTCAGGCATTTACATATAAAAATATGTAATATTTTATTATAAATTACTTTCCTGTTGTTTCTCCTTTATATTAAACTTTGGATGTAGATACTATATTGAATTTTAAAAATTCATATGCATACGAGCATATATGTGATCTATGACTTTTGTTCCAGGAGAATAATGGGGGCATTAGACGACGTTTGTTCTAAAAAGGGAAGATTGGATCTGATAGAGTTTGGGATTGCCACTATGACAAAGGGTGCTTGCACATTTTGTGTGTGGGAGCCAAGGACGCTGAACATCTTGCCATGCATGGGACACTTGTGCACGCTAAAGACTAATTCTGCATCCCACACAGATTTTTAAAGTTTTATAGGCTTTCATACAGGCCCTATTTTTTTTTCTGAAAGAATATCATACTCCCTTATTTTCTCCTGTCACAATCTATAATTTGTTTGGCATATTTTCTGTATGTCAATTAAGGTTATTTTGATCTTTCTCTTTTCACATACAGATAAGTTTGATCTGTTATGGCTTATTCTGTCACTAGATTTTATTCTCCCTACTGGTCCCTCTGTCTCTTCATTTTCATATTCTTCAATGTACAGAATAACTTTAAATTTTCATCTTTTAAATGAAGACTTAACTAATTACAGTAAGCTTAAACATCTGAGAGTACTTTGTTCTGTTTTTCAGTAGACATGTAAGGCATTAGAGTATATTGAAATACGTATTATTTTAATTTCCTTTTTACTTTATATTAACGTTTTAAACTAATGTATCTTTGAAACAATAAAATACACATTTTATTTTAGAAATATCTAAATATTTTGGTATAATAAACAAAAGTTCTCAGAAATCTCGGTGAAGACTACTTGGATCCTTAAGTGGCAGAAACAAGTTCTTCACTTTTCTGGATTCAAAGAACTTAAAAAGTCAACTATTAGAAACAATTCAGTAAGTTATAAAAGTTGTGTTCCCAGATCCAAAGCTTTCCCTGCCCATCTTAGGTTGACTGAAACTCACTTCTCAACTCTATCTCACTGATAAGTAAAGATCATGTCTTCACATTACTTATAACTCAATCCCAGACTCAACAGGAATGCTGCTATCTGTAGTATCAGGCCACCCTGCTAAGAGGAAACCAGTTTCCTTCATTGCCTAGTTTTCCTGATTCCAAAATTCCTTTCCTTTCTACTCTTGAAACACAACTGCTTTCTGTAGATGTCAGTTTAGAAAATGATTACATAAGACATAAAGATTTTTACAAATAATTTCATGTAAATGATTTTAAAAGTATTTCATGCTCATTGCCAATGATTTAGAAGGTTGGTAAATATCAATAAAGAAAAGATTTAACAAAATCTCACACCCAATTATTAACATTTTGGTATTTTTTTAGTCTTATCAATATTTATTTGTTTTAAATTTTTATTTTTTATCTTTGTGGGTACATAGTAGGTGAATATATGCGGTACCTGAGATATTTTGATACAGGCATGCAATGCCTACTAATTGCATTATGGGAAATGAGGTATCCATGCCCTCAGGCACTTATCCTTTGTGTTACAAACAGTCCAGTTACACTCTTTTAAAAGTTATTTAAAAATGTACAATTAAATTATTTTGACTATATTTACCCTGTCGTGCTATCAAATACTAGGTATTCATTCTTCTATTTTTTCTGTACCCATTAACCATTCCCACCTCCTCCCCATATTCCACTCCCCTTCCCAACCTCTGCCAACCATCCTTGTACTCTTCATCCCCATGAGTTCAATTGTTTTGGTTTTTAGATCGCACAAATAAGTGAGAACATGTGATGTTTGTCTTTCTGTGCCAGGCTTATTTCACTTAACATAACGACCTCCACTTCCAATCTATGTTGTTGCAATGACAGGATCTCATTCTTTTTTTGTTAATGGTGAAGTAATACTCCATTGTGTATAAGTAACATTTTCTTGATCTATTCATCTGTTGATGGACACTTAGGTCGCTTCCAATTCTTAGCTGTTGTGAACAGTATGGCAACAAACAATAAATATGCAGGTATCTCTTTGATATACTGATCTCCTTTCTTTTGGGTACATATCCAGCAGTGGGGTTGCTGGATCATATGGTAGCTCTATGTTTAGTTTTTTGAGGAACCCCCAAGCTGTTCTCCCCAGTGGTTGTACTAATTTACGTTGTACCACTCTTAGGAGTGTAGGAGGGTTCCCTTTTCTCCACACCCTTGCCAACATTTGTTATTGCATCTTTTGGATATAAGCCATTTTAACTTGGGTGAGATGATATCTAATTGTAGCTTTGATTTGCACTTCTCTGATGATTAATGATGTTGAGCATCTTTTCATATGCCTGTTTGCCATTTGTATGTCTTCCTTTTTAGAAAGGTCTACTCAAATCTCTTGCTTATTTTTAAAATCAGATTATTATATTTTTTTCCTGTAGAGTTGTTTGAGCTCCTTATATATTCTTGTTATTAATCCTTTGTTAGATGGGTAGTTTGCAAAAATTTTCTCCCATTCTGTGGGCTGTCTCTTCACTTTGTTAACTTTACTCCAGAAGCTTCTTACCTTAATGTGATTCCCTTTGTCCATTTTTGCTTTGGTTGCCTGTGCCTGTGGGGGATTACTCAAGAAATTTTTGCCCAGACCAATGTCCTGGAGATTGTCTCCAATGTTGTCTTATAGTAGTTTCACAGTTTGAGGGTTTTATAGGGTTAGGGTTAGGGTTCAATATTTACATATGGTGAGAGAGAGAGGTCTGGTTCATTCTTCTACATATGGATATCCAGTTTTCCCAGCACCATTTATTGAAGACACTACCTTTTCCTCAGTGTATGTTTTTGGCGTCTTTGTTGAAAATGAGTTAATTGCAGGTGTGTGGATTTGTTTCTGGGTTTCTATTCTGTTTCATTGGTCTATGTGTCTGTTTTTATGCTAATACTACCCTGTTTTGGTTACTCTAGCTCTATATAGTAACTATAGTTACTATTTGAGGTTAGGCAATGTGATTCCTCCAGGTTTTTCTTTTTTATATATTCCCCTTTATTCTAGGCAGTTTTGTTCTTTTTGCTTAGGATAGCTTTGGCCATTCTAGATGACAGATGACAGGCAGAGTCAACTATTTGAAATCATCACATCGAAAAAGCATCAGACTTTGCATAAAGAAGTAGGAGGAGAAAGAAAGCGTTGTTATATTTACTGAAGCCAAATTAATTGCAAAAATATAATTAAAATATAGCAAAAGGAAATTCTGATAATTTCTAGGTGTACAAAGGATGATAAGTGAAAGTTTATGAAATGTCCATTGTTCCTCTTTTATGCTGCCTACAGTTATTTTTATGGATGGTGGTGATGATTTATTTCAGAAGATTAAAAAATACATACAAAGGCTTTCATAATGTTGTATGTGAGTTCATTCCTTGCCTTTATAGTCCCCAAAACATCTTTCATTTTTCAACTCCAATTTTTTTTTTTTACCATAGAAATTCTCAGGACCATAACTCTTAGGTTTTGAATACCTGCTCATCTATAGAGTTTATTAAGGTAGTTAGAAAATTAAACATGACTCATATTCTAAAAATTAGCTGAAAGCCAGATAGATATATAGAATTAAGAAGCATAGCTGTATGTATAATGGCAAGTCAAATTCCTAGCCAGCCTTAAACTGCTCATACATTATCCACTGGGTAAATAATATCAGTTATTTAAAAACAAATTTGGAACAAGAAAAGAAAGGAAGAGGAGATAAATGGTTTATTTTCCTGATTCTGTCACAGTCTCCTAGGACAATTTGAAACTGAAGTTCTTTCAAATATCCTCCCGCTTTCCTTCTGCACCACCCCCCTCATCTCCGAATAGTGCTCTACTCAGGCACCCTGGTGTTGCCTCTGTGTTCCTCACTGGGGATTCTATTGGGGGATGTCTTAGTGCACCACAGGGAGTCATAAACGGTAGTCCAGAATTGCCTTCCTCATTTCCTATTCCCCCTTTCTTCTCCCTTCACAAAACTTACATTACATTTGCAAGTCAATGTGAGTAGAAAATAAAGGCTCAACTCTTTCAGAAGGGTTTGCATTTTTGAAAGAAGATGTCTAATAACTCAAATGCATGTCTATTTAGTGGAAGTCTAGATCGATACATTAAATGAGAGAATATACATAAAGCATTGAATACGGTGCCAAGAACTTCCTAAATGTTCATTCTCATCCTATTTCTAATGTAACAAAGTGAAAATTTAAAAAATGATTAAAATGAGAGAAAGATACGATGGTGCATAGGAGGTGTCATATTTTAGACTGTGTGAATCACTGTGAAAAAATGACTGCTGGAGAAGGTGGAGTTCAGGTAATTTGAATATGGCAGTGGTAAATTTCTCAACAAGGCAGCACTCATAATCTTTGTTTGTTTTTTATTTCCCTCGAAGAAATAGAACGTTGTTTCTTTCTTATTTATTTCTTGAAGTGATAGAACCAGCTGTTTTTATGATCCTGAGAGAATGTTTATTTTTCTGTCACTTTTATACATTCTGCTGGAACGTTAGTTAGGAATTCCAGAACCCTGGCATTCTTCAATATTTTACTTTTACCTTGAAGTTTACTACAAGCGTTTAAATTTCTTCCCTTCCTCATCGGAGCCCATACAAGTTTAAATTCCACACTCTTTGGCAGTTTTTGATAGGCTGAAGTAGAAATGGAAGGAGGCATTTTTATGAGTTATACGTGATTTGGAAATGTCCTGTATTTTTTGTTTTGAAGGCTTTGTTTTCATATGCCCATTTTTAAATCTCTGAATACCCAGGCAGAGTATAATGTGCAAATGTAGACCCAATTTAGGAAAAAAAAATGTGAATTGAGGAGAAGCAATAATATTTATGTTTTTAGATATACATTATATTGGAAGGGTCGGGGATTGTTTTGGTCATGATTATACCTTTTGATTTCTTTAGAGGATACCGCAATGTTTCTGGGTAAGTTGCATTTTCTTTCTTACAAGTTTCTTTTATGGATCTTAAGATCCTTTAAATGTATTATTAATAAGTAGCACAATTCAATATTTATGTGTACTCCACATTATACAAGTCAGAGTGCACTTGTATATTCAGTTTTATAGGAAACAGTTCTAATTTTTCTACTTCATTTAGCCCCTCTCAATTGCCCATTGCAAGTTTGGCTATTCTATTAAGCTTCATTCAGTTTTCTATTATAAATTCCACGCCTTCAAAAACCCTTCCCCCAAAGTCCATCATTTCTCATGCTATACTCTTTCTGCAGACACTCATGAATATTTGAAAGCAGCGATATTATGAATTTTGGCTGTGTGAGCTCTCTAACTTAGAGATCACATCTGGTCCATTTCTAGTTATAATTTTGTCTGACCTTCTGACTCTTCAACAGTCTGTGTAAGGAGAAATCTTATATTAGTTTCACAAAACTGCTTTACTTTGTATTTTCTCATTAATAAAGGGATACCTGCAAGTCACATTATAATTTTTTGTGGACTTTAAAAAAGAGCACTTTCCAGAAAGCTGGGTGATCATTGATAACACTTATAATGAACACCTGGAAGTTAATCTGGTTACATTTAGAATGTTGTTTAGCAGATTATTATCTTGTTTTTGCGCTTTAGTATTGATGGTAAAAATGGGAGAACCTGCTTTTTTTGGTACTGTACAAGCTGCGTTCATTTCTGAACAACAATCATATTTTTCTGAAACGTTTTTTAAATAGCTGTCAGTCTATGTTCATTATAGTAAAAGTAGAAAACAGAGAAAAACAAAACTAAGAAAAATACCAGTTTTCTTTCCAAATAGGTAATAGTTATGAAGATGTTGCAGTGTAATCTTTCAAAAATTTATGGGGATATAGAAATATTTTTATTTAGAAAATGGTAATATTGTAAAGAGCAGTTTTCTTTAATTCAGAAGTATATCACTATTTCAATTTGTAGCATGGAATGTTTCCTACATTTCTAAAATAAGGATCACATCAAAGGTGTCAATTAGGAACTAATTTAGAGATTAAGTATATGGTGTTAATATGAGGTTAAAACGATTACAACTCCATTGTAACCTCATAATGTGCTCCATGATGTCATAAAAGAAGGCTTACCATTTACCGGGTCCTTAGTGCCCTATGTTGGTAACAATATCACTGAAGAATTATTAGGGCAATATATTGAATTAAGGTATTTATTCTGTCTCACTTTGTTTAGCAGAACATGCTCACTAACCTCCTCTAGTCAGTGTAAATAGTCCTACGCGTTTGTCTTATTAATATTGAAATTCCTGAGTTCTGAAGAGCACTTCGTTCACAGACAGCATTCTCTATTGCAGTCTGAAGTGGTTTTTATCGTTTGCTTAGATTCTACTGATGAAGGAAACTGTGCAACTTCATAAAAGATAAAGATTCTGTCTCCATTAAAGATGGAGAGCAGAGGAAATGAAGATGATCAAGCATATCTCCTGCCTGTAAATCATTTTTCTGTAAGCAAAATAACAATAGTCATGTGCCACATGGAATTTCAGTCAATGATGAGCCACATATATCATGGTCTTCCCATAACTTGGTAATACCAAATGTTTACTGTAGCTTTTCTAGTGTAGATATGTTTAGATACAAAAATATTTGCCTTTGTGTTATAATTGCCTACAGTATTCAGCACAGTAACATGCTGTACAGGTTTTTAGTCTCGGAGTGATATAGCTTAGGTGTGTAATATGCTCTACTGTATAGCCTGGGTTTACAGTAGGCTATATCATGTAGATGTGTGTAAGTACCCTCTACGATGTTCACTCGATGAAATCACTAATGACGCATCTCTCAGAACGCATCTCTGTTGTGAAGTTATGCATTGACTCTAATTATGTTTTTATAGTGGTCAAGTCTGATGCTTATGTCATCTGAGTAAATTCGTGGTGATGTCACCATGAATTAATTTTATTAATTTTTAAGTGCTGTATGAAAACTTTTCTATAATTAGCTAAGTTAACTAGTTCTTTTACTAACTGAGAATAGGAGTAATAGGCAAAACCTAGTTTTTAAAATTTCAGCTGTATATGATTTTACATAGTTGTGATTAAATATCTCATAACATTACAGATATTACCCTAGGATAGTGACTGACTAAAATAAACTTAATTTCTACTTGGCATTTACCTTCTAATTGTTTAATATTTCGTTATAATATTCTTCACTAACAGCAGAGTTTCTGAGAGACAGTGCATAGCTCAGTGTAGATTAGCTACTGGAAGTTGTTGAAATGTTTCTGAAATACTTGGAAACTGAGAAAATATAAGAGATTAAGCATAAAATTAGGAAGTTTATATTACTTTCTAATATATTGGAAATGTATCAAATTAATAGTTGTATTAGTCTGTTCTCATGCTTCTGACAAAGACTTACCCAAGACTGGGTAATTCATAAAGGAAAGAGGTTTAATTGACTCACAGTTCCAAATGGCTGGGGAGGCCTCACAACCGTGGCAGAAGGAAAAGGAGAAGCAAAGTCATGTCTTACATGGCAGCAGGGAAGACAGCATTTGCAGGAGAACTCCAATTTATAAAATCATCAGATCTCGTGAGACTTACTACCATGAGATCAGTAAGGGGGAGTCTGTCCCCCATGATTCAATGATCTCCACCTGGCCTTGCCCTTGACACATGGAGATTATTACAGTTCAAGGTGAGATTTGGGTGGGAACACAGCCAAACCATATCAATAGTGAAATTAGAAAATTTTTAAAACAACTTTACTGAAATATAAAATTAACAATTTCTTTACCTGTTTTGATACTGTACAGTCAGGAAATATTGCCTACTTTGTTTTAATATGTGCAAGGAAAAATCTGACTTTGTCATTAAGCTAGATGTGCAGTCTTTAAGATGATGGAGTTTCAGTTTTTGAGAGAGAAATAATTATTGAGGTCTATAGGAATCTCAGATAGGAATGGTTGTGGAATTTACGCTCACTCACTCACTCACACATTAAGGTTGTTGAGTTTATACTCACCTCTGTGCTCCTGTCCTCAATACTTCCTGAGTACCTCGTAGTCATTAAATTAGTGCAGATTTCACATCCTCAGACCTTGCCTTAAATAAAGTAGGTATGGATGCTTCAGGTTAGATGATTGTTCCTTGTCATCTTGAAAGATGTATAGAATAAAGGGTCTTCTTAAAGGCAGAATTGGGCCAGGAAAGTCCCATAGTCTTTAAACTTGTAGACAAGATAGATAAGACCTATTTGAGAACATAATCATTAATAGATGTTATTTACTGGGCATACTCTATGTTTAGTTCTGCAAATAACTGTGAGGTAGGCATTTATTTTTTGGGGGGAGTGGTGGGGGTGGGAACAGAGTCTTGCTCTGTCACCCAGACTGGAGTGCAGTGGTGTGCACTGGAGTGCAGTGGTGTGACTTCAGCTCACTGCAAGCTCCACCTCTCAGGTTCACACCATTCTTTACAGGTGAGACCCACCACGCCCAGCTGAGGTAAGCATTTCATTAAAGGGGAGACTGATGCTCAGAGTGGTAAGGTGTACTGTTCATGGTTTCATAGCTAGAGAGTGGCAGAACTGGAATCAAACCTAGGTTGAACTGAGTCCAAAGATCGTGTGCACTTCCATGCTACTTTGCATTTGTGGAGTGAGGAAGTATGCAAATTGGAATAGTAAATGCCTGGGAGATAAGGATGCATATTATCACAATAAAATAGGATTCCTCTTTGGAAGCTAGGCTGACTATGAATGTGCTTGCACCATCATAGGTATTGTTAGATAAAAGTATGGGTTTGTATTTATGTGTGAAGAAGATCTTTAGAAACCAACTCATCTGCCAACTAAGACCTGGATCGTGAGTTGATGATGATTCCATTCTGAGGCAGGGACAGATACCATAATGTGACAGATTGACACCCAGATTGTGTTACACTCTAGAAAATGTGTCCTAATTTGTTTTGAAATTTGTGTGAAAATACTTCCTAACTCATTTCTGTAAAGTGCCTTTACACTTCACCGCTAATACAGACACCAATGCCTTGAAAATGTCACTGTGAAGAACTGTTTTCTTCATACTTTTCATCTCCCAAAAGATTTACTATTCTAATCATGGATTTGCACAATAGAAAAATCTACTACAGAGATGGAAAGAACTCTTTAGACAAAGACAAGCTATTTTTCTAAAACTGTGAGTTGGAGACCAAGACAGTTCAAAAAAGAAGTTGACTCACTGGTTCACCTTGCAGTAATCGCATCGTCAGCATCTAGCTCTGCCATGCAGCCTGAGAACACAATTCATCTTGTTGATGCTATTCCTGCTCTTAAACTTGTGCTTTGAGATGAGCTTTACTGGTCAGATAGCAATTCAGCTAAACGAATTCAATTTGTTACTCACTCTACAAGCTTTACCTAATTTCATTCTCCACAGGGAGAGACTTCTGGTAGGGATACTTTCGCAGCTTCTCCCAAGATGTTTGGCAGGAGAAATTTCCATCCATAGACTGAGGAAGAAGGTCAACAGGACAGTGGTCAGTTATGTTCAGAAGAGATTAATGACTATGTACTTGCTTTCCTGGGGAACAAATTCCATCAGAGTGCATAGCAAGATTAGAGGGAGAGCGGAGCCTGTCTTTTTCTCTGTATACCTGGAGTAAGAATTTAGACATGTCTCTTCTTCAATAAAGATTAATTTTCAAGTAACTCATTGAAATTCTCTGTAAGTATTGATTAACTTAGAACGTACCTGCCCAGAATGCTTATAGTTTTAGTTTTATTTCAAATAATAAAAGATCGGAACCAGAAGAACAAACTGCTTTTGTTAATGCAACAGAACTTTTAGGAACACAGGCTGGTTCCTATATATTATTAGTGCCTGCCAGTAATAAAAAGTAAATTTGATAAAACCTTTAACTTTAATTTCTTTCTTTGCCTACTTTGTCCTGGTTTGGGTTCTTAATATATCACAGTCAAATTGGGTTTAATTGAACTTTTACTTTGCTAGAAGGATTTCTGTAGGAAATAACAAATGGATTTGTGGATTTTGATCATAGGTTTTTCTTTTTCCTAAATATGTATTACATTTTTGCCTCAAATTCCCTAACTGAGGGCCTGGGTGCCCCAAGACACTGAAGTAAATTCACAGGGGCACCTCAGGGTGTTTGGAGTCACTGAAGGAAACCACTATTCAATATCCGTTGGATATTGTATCGACTACTGGGTCAAGGTAGTTCACATTTCCAACTTTAGATGGCACTACATTCTTCTTAGTTATGTTACATCACTGAAGATCAGAGGTTCCAGTGATAAAAAAACAAGCACAAGCACCTCAGGAAAATCAAGGTGGAACAGCAAATGAAGGTGGCAGAGTCTCATCTAATTCCAAACTTTGAGAAACTCTAAAGCTCATGAAGTGCATACCTCACATTGGTCAGTGTGAAAATATAATTTTTCTTTCAAGTTATATGTGTTATTTTTCAAATATTTACTTAGTTGTGAGGACATAGATACTTGTTGTTTGGACCTAATCTTAATGAAAAGGTTAGATATTTCTTTTGGCCTATGAAATAATTACTGAGACATGAAGGGTGCTGAACCAATACGTTCGGGGTCCTTTGATCTATGCCAACAATGTAGTGGTAGATGAAATCAAAATGGTTTGAGGCATAACTTTTTATTGACTATTTTTAGCATCATTTTTTCCTCTTATAAAATTAGAACATTCATTTTAATATTTTTGTCAAAGACAAAATTGGAAATTATATGAAAAATTTATTTAAATATTGTTCATTATGAGGAGTGATGCAATGTTGAGCACGTAATAACTCCAAATATTTGTGAAATGAATGCACAAAAGTGTATGAATTATATTTAATCACAGAATAATTATTCCAAATTATCAAACTCTTTTCAGTTATTATTAGACTGGCTTATTTAATCAGAACATCCCAGAGAATTGGGGCCATTGTACAAATAACTGAGTTAAACAAACATACTCCTGTGTTCTCCATTACATCCTAGCATGTCGTTTTGATGATGGAGAAACAGATGCCTCGCCTATGGCTTTATCTAATACCAAGAGAGATATAAGCTTCTGTCTGCTTGGGAAAGTGCTAATTCCATCTTCTCCCATCAAAGCAGGAACAGTGTGAAAATATTTACCAAAAATAACAATTAATGCATGTGAGGGATCAAAATGCAAATTACTTGAAAAGATGTAAAATAATAGGGACAGTCTTCCTTCCTAGACCCTGTTGCCCTCAACCTGAAATATGCCCTATTACTAATGTTTTGTGTATTATGACAGACAGACTCTATGATGGCCCCAGTGATTTCAACCTCCTCCATGCAAGCCTCAGTGTAATCCTCTTCCTTTGAGTGTGGTCAGCATCTGTGACTTGCTTCTAAACAATAAGATATGGCCCAAGGTGAGGGAATGCCACTTTGGTGGTAACATTACGTAAGATTGTAACTTTGGTCCTGCTGCTAGGCTCTCTCAGTAGAACTCCCCTTGCTGCTGCCTTTGATGAAGTAAGCTGCTATACAGATGTGAGGTCCACGTGGAAGAAATTGAAAGTGACCTTTTGCCGAAAGTCATCAGGAGGCCCTGATTCCAAAGACCTGTAAAGAATTGAATCTTGCCAACAGCTGTTTGTACTTGGGAAGGGAACCTTGCCTAATGGAGCTGCAGGTAAGATCCCAGCTCTGACTGACAGCATGATTGCAGCCTTGTGAGAGACACTGAAGCAAAGGACCCGGCTCAGCCAATTCAGGATTCCTGACCCACAGAAATTGTGAGCTAACAAATGAGTGTAATTTAGAACTAGTAACCTTGTGCTGATACTGTTAGACAGCAGAAAATAACTAATACATGTATCCTTCCAGGAATATTCACAAATGGAATCACATTATATATACTCTCTGGCAATTTGCCTTTTTTGTCTGTTTGAAGAGATTTAACTTAAAGAGACAAAAGAGAAGGAAAGAGCAAAAAAGTTCATAGGAAATATTCTATTTTCCTGTTCTTCTGAATATTTCTGGACAAGAATGTTATTAACTTTTGGTACATGGAGGGAATGAGCTTTCCCTTTTCTCTGTGATTATTCATACACTAGTCTTCTCTAAATTCTCAAACATTCCATATTTTTTTCTTGCTATAAGCCATGTCCTCTGACTGGAACATGTTCACCCATACCTCAGTTTTGGTCATCCATGCAACTGATGTTTTTTCTTGAGATCTCAGGCCAATCATCATCACTTCTGGGAAGCCATCCCTGATCTCCTTGACAAGGTCAGGTTCCTTGATTTTTATGCTGTCACATGACAACATGTTTTTCCTTCATAGCATTTAGTACTTAGAACAATGGCAATTTTATATTTGTGTAATTAAAAAGTCTGTTTCCTTCACAATACCTATCTCCTATAACCCTCTAGATATTTGGTCACTTTCAGCAGAGAAAATAGTTGATTCTGTATATTTTATAAAATCTTTAAGGTATATAAAACCCCAGATGAAATGTATTCTGGATGAATTTGGGTTAGTCAATAAGATGTTTATAATTTTTCCACAAGAGCTTTTTGTACTCACCTGGGTTTTTAAACAATATAATTGAATTCAGGCATAATCAGGCCAACATTTTGGTTTTTACTATGTTGAAGAACATGGATCTTTCCAAGAGGAAACATAGAAGACCATTCCCCAGATTTCCTCTGCTAAAATATTTTAAGAGGAATCATTATTCATTTAGTTTTATTTTAAAAATCAGTTAATTATTTTTAATAAAAATTATATATGTTTATCATGTACAACATAACTTTTGCAATATGTATATATTGTGGAATGGCTAAATCAAACTAATTAAAACATGCATTGCCTCATGTACTTATTGTTTGTTGTGAGAATACTTAAAATACACTGGCAATTTTCAAGAACACAGTACATTACTAACTATAGGCACGGTGTTATATGACAGGGTCTCTTGAACTTATTCTTCCTATCTAACTGAAATTTTATGATCTTTGGCCAACATTCCCTCATCTTCTCAAACCATTCCCACTACCCAGCCCCTGGTAACCACCGTTTTACTCTCTACTTATATGAGTTCCATGTTTTTAGATTCCATATATAAGATCATGTGGTATTTGTCTTTCTGTTCCTGGCTGATTTCGCTTAACACAGTGTCTTCCAAGTTCATCCATGTCACTGCAATTGACAGGATTTTTTTTTTTTAAGGGGTAAGTAGTATTCTGTTGTGTATATATACCACATTGTCTTTATCCATTCATCTGCCTATGGGCATTTAGCTTGATTCCATATCTTGGCTCCTGTGAGTCTGTTGCAATGAACATGAGAGTCAAGATATTTCTTTCATATGCTGATTTCATTTTCTTTGTATGTATATCCAGTAGTGGCATTGCTGGGTCACAGAGTTGTTTTATTTTAGCTTTTTGAAGAATGGTCATTCTATTTTCCATAATGTCTGCACCACTCTGCATTTCTGCCCACAGCGTACGTACAAGAGTTCCCTTTTCTCCACATCCTCTCCAACGTTTGTTATCTTTTATCTTTTTGATGGTAGCCATTCTAACATGTGTGAGGTGATGTCTCATTGTGGTTTTAAATTTTATTTCTCCAGTGATTAGTGAAGTTGAGCATTTTTAATGTGCCTGTTGGCCATTTGTATGTCTTTTTTTTTTTTTGAGACAGAGTTTTGCTCTTGTTGCCCAGGCTGGAGCGCAATGGCATGATCTTGGCTCACTGCAACCTCCACCTCCTGGGTTCAAGCGATTCTCCAGCCTCAGCCTCCCAAGTAGCTGGAATTATAGGTGTGCGGCACCATGTCTGGCTAATTTTGTATTTTTAGTAGAGATGGAGTTTCATCGTGTTGGCCAGGCTGATCTTGAACTCCTCACCTCAGGTGATCCACCCACCTCGGCCTCCAAATTGCTGGGATTACAGGTGTGAGCCACCATGCCTGGCCTGTATGTCTTACTGTGAGAAATGGCTATTCAAATACTTTGCCCATTTTTTAAAATCGTATTGTTTTATTGCTATTGAGTTTCTTTTATATTTTAGATATTAACCCCCTATCAAATGTATGGTTCGCAAGTATTTTCTTCCATTCTGTAGGTTCTCTATTTACTCTGTTAATGGTTTCTTTGGCTGTGCAGAAGCTTTTTAGTTTAATATAATTCCACTTGTCTACTTTTGTTTTTGTCCCTTTTCCTTTTGGGGTTATATCTTCAAAAAGAAATCATTGCCCTGATCAATGTCATGGAGCTTTTTTAAAGAAGATCACTATTAAATTAGTTCCTGGATGGTTTTAGTTTCCAATATCCAGAAATCGGTACATGTTTGCAGAGCAGATAGTGCTGACATTTTTGTGTGCTGATTCTTACCTCCCCTTCCACTGCAGTAGAGGTGAGGAGGTGTTTCCAGTGACATCAGGGAATAAGCACAGCTAACCTTAACTTGTCTGTTTCCCCTTCTTCACTCTAGTCCCCCACAACTCACCTACATTCTTGTAAGTTACAGAATGGAGAAAATGTTTATATTACAAAATATTTATATTACTTTAGTTATGATACAGAAACAATCTAAATGCTCAGCGGTTGATCTAATAAAGGTTTATTTTTTCATTTGCAATCCATGTTTCTGCAGGATTATTAGGGCACTGAGTCCTGCATTGTCACTTAGGGACCCAGCCGTCACCACCTTCTGGCTCCCCATCTGAAACACTCAGCCTCCTTAGTTTTTCAGTTACCACGATGGAGGTAAGAGAGGGCTGTAGGATTTCACATGGGTTTTTTTATTGCCTTAGACTAGAAGCAGCATATATCAATGTCACTTCCACTTCACTGGTAAGAAATGATTGCATAACTTCACCTAATTGCAAGGAGACTAGGAAATACAGGGGACAATGGGGATCAAATGGAATATTTGGTAAGTGTGTCTGCCATGAAGTTCTCTTCTTAACCGTCAACAGCAAAGGAAATTACTAACCATCAACAGCAAAGGAATGTGTTTGTTTTTTTTTTTTTTTTTTTTTTTTTTTTTTTTTTTTTGGAGACGGAGTCTCGCTCTGTCACCCAGGCTGGAGTGCAGTGGCCGGATCTCAGCTCACTGCAAGCTCCGCCTCCTGCCTCAGCCTCCCGAGTAACTGGGACTACAGGCGCCCGCCACCTCGCCTGGCTAGTTTTTTGTATTTTTAGTAGAGATGGGGTTTCACCGTGTTAGCCAGGATGGTCTCGATCTCCTGACCTCGTGATCCGCCGCCCGTCTTGGCCTCCCAGAGTGCTGGGATTACAGGCTTGAGCCACCGCGCCCGGCCAGGAATGTTTTTAAGGATATGACTGAAGTAGATGGTGATATAGGTAGAAACTGGAGCATTACTAATTTCAGTGCTAAGTGGGGGACATTGTGCTTTTATAACGTTTGGAGATTTTGTTAAAGATGTAGAAGATTGATTGTGAGCTTTCAGGTTTAAATTCTGATATAGTTTGGATATTTGTCCCCCCAAATCTCATGCTGAAATGTAATCACCAACGTTGGAGGTGGGGACTGGTGGGAGCTGTTTTGGTCATGGGGGTGATCCCTCATGTCTAAGTGCTGTTCTAATGATAGTGAGTGAGTTCTTGGGAGATCTTGTTGTCTACAAGTGTGGTACCTCCCCGCACAGTCTCTCTCTTGCTCCTGCTCAAGCCTTGTGATGTGCCCGCTCCCACTTTGGCTTTGTCCATGAGTAATATCTCCAAGGCCACCCAAAAGCCAAGCAGATGTCTGTACCATGCGTCCTGTACAGCCTACAGAATCACTAGCCAATTAAACTTCTTTTCCTTATAAATAACCCAGCCTCAGGTATTTCTCTGTAGTAATGCAAGAATGGCCTAACAAATTCCTAGAAATTGAGTTTTTATAAAACACTAGGGAAAAGATGTATCATCTTTTATATTAATGCTTTTGCATTTTTCTTGTTTTTGGGTGAAACTCTGTATATATTTTATTTTGATCCATTCATAATGTAAATGAGTGTTAAGATCTGTTAATACTCCTGTTCATCTTATTTATTTAAGTTTAAATTACCCACTTCAAGTATTAGTGTATAATTTTATCCATACAGGCACTGGTCATTACTGCTGTGATTAATTCATTCTTCAGATTGTGGAATAATTATTAATTCATAATTACTACCTTTCAAAGGTTTCTATCGATCACTTTTAAGTCACAAGTTGAAGGCTCCTTAAGAAAACTAAAGGCCACTGGTATCAAGTGACTCTCTAGTGTTTAATATTTTTACTATTGAACAACAGATGCTCCTAGTTGTTAATGGACCAGGAATGGTGGATGCAGACATAAGTAAAGAGTGGTCCTGACACATGAGGATTTTAGTTTATGGTAGTGGATCTCAAACCTTGCTGTTTATGATAGTCCCTTGGACTGCTTGTTAGAAATGTAGTATCTCAGATTACCTGCAAGGATTTGGATTCAGTGAGTCCAGGGTCTACATTTTAGTAAACACATCCCAGATGACTATGATGTAGGTGATCTACAGACAACATTTGGCTAAATGCTGGCTTACTGGATCACATGAAGCATCAGTGTAGTGAGAGACCCTTATCCCCATGCCCCATCAATTCCCCTTTTCCCATTTATTCTTTTCCCCCAATTCCCATTTATTCTTATCAGAGGAATGACCTAGTTACTATCCTCTTTCTCTACTTTCAAAATCTGCTTCTTTGCAGAGTCAGTGTTTCTGTCTGCTATATGCCGTGTGGTAAGAAGCCTATCTCTGTGGGATACCTTGAGGCTGTCCAGCTGTGCCAGAGCCTTATAAGTAAATATGTTCATTCCATGTAGGGTATTAATAGACCTTTTTGACTCTGCATGTCTCATCATTGATTCTCAGCTAGGAGATATTTTGGCCACCCATTTCTCCTCCAATGTACATTTGGCAATGCCTGGAGATATTTTTGTTATTACATTTGAGGGTAGGAGAGGGTTCTATTGGCAACTAGTGAGTAGAGGCCAGGAATGCTGCTAAACATCCTACAGTACACAGAACAGCCACTACTCCCCTAACAAAGAATTTTTCTGCCCAATATGTCAGTAGTACCAAGGTGGAGAAACCCTGATCTAAACCCTATTCTCCCTGTACATTCATAAAAAGGTAATATTTCTATCTCTGGTTGTTTGGCTCCTGGGTTTGTCTCTGGTTAGCTACAGATTTTAGTGGGGAAGAGAATGGCACTATGTGTTGGGCCCCCTAAAAGTCCATCAAGAAGGAGTGGACAGAAGACGGGAAAGAAAGCAGAGGGCGCCGTGAAAACCAGGAAGATCATGTTCTTAAGAGGGTGAAGCCATCAGAGTCACCTGCTTCAGAGAGGTCTAGTGAGGCAGGAACTTAAATGTATATTTAGGAATTAACATCATGACTTCAATGATCTCCTTTATCAGAGGTACTTAGATGAAAGAATGGAGCAGATTGCCTTGAGGAGTGAGTGAGTGATATGGAGATGGAGGTAGTCAGTGCTGGATTCTCTCTCTCTCTGGCTTTTGAGGGGAAGCAAGAGAAAGGATAACTAGAGGGAAACACAGGAACCGACAACATTAAATATGTTTGTATAATAAATAGAGAGGCTAATAGAGAAGGAGTATTTGAAGACCAGATAAAAAAAGAGAAATCATCTGGTGTGAAGTTGCTGAGAAGGTCAGAGAAAGATGAAATTCAGATCACGGTTGGAAGAATCTTCTTCAGAAGTGATTATGACTATGATGATGTGGAAGATAGTAAACAAATGGAAATAAGTTTGTAAAACTTGGGCTTGGTTGGGGTCGAGGAGGAGGGAGATGGAGCAGGTCTTCCTTGATGGCCTCTTTTCTTCTTTGCTGAACTGAAAGGTGGTGCCATTTTCTGAGACTTCAGAGAGAAGTGGTACAGTAGGGGGCTCAAAGGGGACAGTAAAAATTTCAAATGAAAATCAAGTGGGAGAAGGAACCAACTAGAGACCATTGCATCAGCTTTTTTTAATTGTAGTTCAGAAGTTGGAAGGGAGGTGAATCTACTCCCTCTTATTTTACAAGTAACTCAAGCTCTACATTCCAGGCTGTCACATTCTGTTGCCCCTGGGAGTTGTACTCCTGGTTGTCAGGGCAGGGGGAGACCAGTGCAGTGGGATGACAATACTCTCACATTCCTGCTTCTTCCTTGCCTCCCATGACCAAATTTCTGGAAATATAATCTGAGGAGTCTGACTTTTGTCCAGAACAACTCTCATATACCATGTGAATTTGCCCTTCTGCCCTCCCATACCTGGTACCTTATTTCATGTCTAGGAATTGGACCCTAGCAAACAGTATCTGTTGTGTCAGTGATTCAGAAAGTATGACTATATGTGATCTTGTTTGCCTCCTACCTTGTCTGAATTTCAATGAGCACTTTCACGTCCCATAGAGACAGCAGGATGAAACATTTGAAATGGGTGTCATACTGGGATACCCAGGAAAAGGCAGCCCTAAAGGCAACCACCTGCTTCACCTCCTTGCAAGTGTGTCTTTTGAATACTTTGCTTCATTGATTTGAGTTTCTGAAATGCTCATGATGCTCATCTCTATCCACAATGCTAGTACAAAGGGAGCTTGAATGTTTTCATTTGCATCTCTAAACTCTTGCAAAGGTTGTAAAGTTATTTTACCCACTGGTAAATGTAATAAACAGTGATATTCAGATAGTGCACATTTAAGTTTGCCTTTCCTCTCTACATAAAAGTGCATGCTAATGGCCGCTGGATAATTAAAATTAAACCACATTCAATAGATAAACAAATTAAAGCAGAGCAAATTGTGTGCATGCTTCCCTAAACAGCACTCACATTATCAGACAGGGAAACCTGAATTATTCAAGGATATTGCAAGAGCTATTGAAGGAGCTATTGATTTTTTTAAGATAAGAAAGTGTCTCCAGTATCAATAGGTAGTGTTTGTTTATAAACTAGAATTTTTGTAATACTGCAGAGATTAAAAAGGAAATTGGATCAAAGCTAGTCAAACCTTACACACTAATCAGGACTTACCAACCTTATCATGATTGCTAGTATTTTTTTTTAACATTTACTTTTAATTACAAGTTAATACATGCGTTTACTTCCTTTGTAAAATATTACAACATTTCTGATCAACCTCAAGTATCCATCTGTTCTTCAAAAGTAACACTTGTTAGAGGTTTGATGTGGACATTTCCAGATGCTTTTTAATGCATTTTAAATACATATATAATATGTATTTATATATGTGTGTGTATATATATATATACATGTATGTGTGTGTATACATATATACACACACAATATAACACTGTAAAACATGTATGGGTGTGTATATGTGTGTGTGTGTGTATGTGTGTGTGTATATATATGTATATACGTATATATACACACACACATACACACACACACACATATACACACCCATACATGTTTTACAGTGTTATATTGCCGAGTTTTTGTTTGCTTATTTTTTGGGGGGATTTCAACATAAATGGAATCATTTTACAAGTGCCTGCCTCTAACCTGCGTTTATTGTTCAGTACTATGTTACATGTTTCTGATACTGGTACTTTCAAATCTACCTCAATATTTCCCCCATTTCATTTCCTTTTTCTCTTAGTATATTTGTATCAAAGCAACAAATGTTCTTGATTAAAATACCAGAAAAAATCTTATAATAAAATCCATGGAGTTTTCTGCGCCATGACTGGCAGCTCCACTCCCAGGACTCAAAGGCAACCCCTCTGAGTAGTTGCCTGTGGTTATCATCTCCAGATATTTAAATATTATATATGCCCATAAAATTATTAATGGGTTATTAATGTCGGATACTATCTTGACTTCCTGCTTGGTGGAACATGATTACCGTTGCTGACACCATTGTCGCCTTTCCTCCCAATCTTTCCCCAATATGATCCTAACATTCCATTAAGTTTCTCTGTTGGCTGTGTTTGTAATTATAATTTAAGTAATTAAACCTCTTCTTGTCCATTGACTATATATATTATTTCTGGACTCTTTGTAAACTTTGTATGATGGTGATGTGCCCCTCTTTTTAGCTTTTCTTTCCATGCTACTTTTTAATTTTTATTTTAAGTTCAGGGGTCCACGTGCAGGTTTGTTACATAGGTAAACTTGCGTCACGGAGGTTTGTTGTACAGATTATTTTATCACCCTGGTATTAAGCCTGGTATGCATTACTTGTTTTTCCTGATCCTCTCTCCCTCCTCTGACATAACACTCTCCAAAAGGCCCTAGTGTGTGTTGTTCCCCTCTGAGTGTCCAAGTGTTCTTATCTTAACTCCCACTTAAAAGTGAGAACATGTGGTATTTGGTTTTCTATTCCTGTGTTAGTTTGCTGAGGATAGTGGCTTCACTCCATCCATGTGTCTGCAAAAGAGATGATCGTATTCTTTTTTTATGGCTGCATAGTTATTCTATGGTATATATATACCACATTTTCTTAATCCAGTCTATTACTGATGGACATTTAGGTTGATTCTATTAGCATGCACATTTAAGCCATTAGCACACACATTTAGGTTGGTTCTTTCCTATTGTGAATAGTGATGCAATGAACATATGCATGCATGTGTGTTTATAATAGAATGATTTGTATTCCTTTGGATATATACCTAGTAGTGGAATTTATGTCTTTAGGTCTTTGAGGAATCACCATACTGTCTTGCACAATGGTTGGACTAATTTACACTCACACCAACAGTGTATAAGCATTCCTTTTCTTCACAACCACGCCAGCATCTGTTATTTTTTGACTTTTTAATAGTAGTCATTCTGACTGGTGTTAGATCGTCATTGTGGTTTTGATTTGCATTTCTCTAATGATCAGTGATGTTGAGCTTTTTTCCATGTGATTGTTGGCCACATGTATGTCTTCTTTTGAAAAGTGTTCATGTCCTTTGCCCACTTTTTTATGTGATCGTTTGTTTTTTTTTTTTGAAAATTTAAGTTCCTTATAGATGCTGGATATTAGATCTTTGTCAGATGCATGGTTTGTAAAAGTTTCTCCCATGCTGTACGTTATCTGTTTACTCTGTTGATAGTTTCTTTTGTTGTGCAGAAGCTCTTTAATTAGATGCCTTTTGTCAATTTTTGCTTTTGTTGCAATTGCTATTGGTGTCTTCATCATGAAATCTTTGCCTATGCCTATGTCCAGAATGGTATTGCCTAGGTTGTCTTCCAGAGTTTTTATAGTTTTGGGTTTTACGTTTAAGTCTTTAATCCATCTTGAGCTAATTTTTGCATGTGGTGTAAGGAAGGGGTCCAGTTTCAATTTTCTGCATATGGTTAGCTAGTTCTTTCATTACCATTTATTGAATAGGGAGTACTTTCTCCATTGCTTGTTTTTCTCAGGTTTGTTGAAGATCAGATAGCTGTAGGTGTGCAGTCTTAATTCTAGGTTCTCTGTTCTGTTCTATTGGTCTATGTGTCTGTTCTTGTACCATTACCACGCTGTTTTGGCTACTGTTGCCCTGTAGTATAGTTTGAAGTCAGGTAGCGTGATGCCTACAGTTTTGTCCTTTTTGCTTAGGATCGCCTTGGCTATTTGTGCTCTTTTTTTGGTTCCATGTGAATTTTAAAACAGTTTTTTTTTCTAGATCTGTGAAGAATGTTAATGGTAGTATAATGGGAATACCATGAATCTATAAATTGCTTTGGGAGGTATGGCCATTTTCACAATATTGATTCTTCCTATCCATAAGCATGAAACATTTTTCTATTTGTGTCATCTCTAATTTCTTTGAGCAGTGTTTTGTGTTCTCCTTGTGCCGATCTTACACCTCCCTAGTTAACTACATTACTAGATATTTTATTCTTTTTGTGGCTGTTGTAAATGGAAGTTTTTTCATGATTTGGCTCTTGACTTCACTGTTGGTATGTGGGAATGCTAGTAATTTTTGCACACTGATTTTATATCTTGAGCCTTTGCTGAAGTTATCAGCTTAAGAAGCTTTTGGACTGGGTCAGTAGGGTTTTCTAGATACAGAATCATGTAATCTGCAAACAGGGATAGCCTGACTTCCTCTCTACCTATTTGAATATGTTTATTTTTTTATCTTGCCTTACTGCCCAGGCCAAATATTTCAATAATATGTTGAATAGGAGTGGTAAGAGAGGGCATCCTTGTCTTGTGCCAGTTTTCAAGGGGAATGCTTCCAGCTTTTGCCCATTCAGTATGATGTTGACTGTAGGTTTGTCATAGATGGCTGTTATTATTTTGAGTTATGTTCCTTCCATACTTAGTTTATTGAGAGTTTTTTTTTAACATGGGTGGATGTTGAGTTTTATCAAAAGCCTTTTTCTGCATCTATTGAGACAATCATGTGATGTTTGTCTTAGTTGTGTTTACATGATGAATCACATTTATTGATTTGTGTATGTTGAACCCAACCTTGCATCCTCAGGATGAAGCCTACTTGGGGGGGATAAGCTTTGTGATGTGCTGCTGAATTCAGTTTGCCAATATTTGTTGAGGATTTTTGCATTGATGTTCATCAAAGATATTGACCTGAAGTTTTCGTTTTATGTTGTGTCTCTGCCAGGTTTTGGTGTCAGTATGATGCTGGCCTCATAGAATGAGTTAGGGAGCATTCCCTTCTTTTTAATTGTTTTTAGAATAGTCTTAGCAGGAATTGGTACCCGTTCTTCTTTGTGCATCTGGTAGAATTCAGTTGTGAATTCATCTGGTCCTGGGCATTTTTTCGTTGGTAAGCTATTTATTGCCTTAATTTCAGAACTCGTTATTGGTCTGCTAAGGGATTCAATTTCTTCCTAGTTCAGTCTTGGGAGGCTGTATGTGCCCAAGAATTTATCTATTTCTTCTAGATTTTCTAGTTTATGCATATAGAGGTGTTCATAATATTCTGAAGGTTGTTTGCATTTCTGTGGAGTCGGTGGTAATATCCCCCTTATCATTTCTGATGGTGTTTATTTGAATCTTCTCTGTTTTCTTTGTTACTTTAGTTAGCTATCTATTTTATTAATGTTTTCAGCAAATGAGCTTCTGTCATTATTGATCTTTTGAATGATTTTCATTTCTCTATCTCCTTCAGTTCAGATCTGATCTTGGTTATTTCTTTTCTTCTGCTAAGCTTTGGGATTTATTTGTCCTTGGTTCTCTAGTTCTTTTAGTTGCAATGTTAGGTTGTTTACTTGAGATCTTTCCAACTTTTTGATGTGGGCATTTAGTGCTACAAATTTCCCTCTTAATGCTGCCTTCCCTGTGTTCCAGAGATTACGGTACATTGTATCTTTGTTCTTACTAGTTTCAAAGTACTTCTTGAGTTCTGCCTTAATTTCACCATTTACCCAAAAGTCATTCAGGAGAAGGTTATTTGATTTCCATGTAATTGTATGGTTTTGAGTGGATTTCTTAGTTTTGATTTCTAATGTGGTTGGACTGAGGTCTGAGAGACTGTTTTTTATAATTCCAGTTCTTTTGCATTTGCTGAGGAGTGTTTTACTTCTGATTATGTGATCAATTTTAGAGTAAGTGCCATGTGACAATGAGAAGAATGCATATTCTGTTGGTTTTGGGTGGACAGTTCTGCACATATGTATCAGGTCAGTTTGATCCAGTGCTGAGTTCAGGCCCTGAATATCTTTGCTAATTTTCTGTCTTGATGATCTGTCCAATATTGTCAGCGGGGTGTGAAGGTCTCCCACTCTTATTGTGTGGGAGTCTGAGTCTCTTTGAGGGTCTCTAAGAACTTGCTTTATGAATCCCGGTGCTCTTGTGTTGGGTGCATATATATTTAGGATCATTAGATCTTCTTGTTGAACTGAATCCTTTATTATTATGCAATGCATTTCTCTGTCGTTTTTCATCGTTGTTGGTTTGAAATCTGTTTTGTCAGATGCGTTGCAACCCCTGCCTTTTTCTGTTTTCCATTTGCTTGGTAGATTTTTCTTTATTCCGTTATTTTGAGTTTATGTGTGTCATTGCATGTGAGACGGGTCTTTTGAAGCCAGCATACCAATGGATCTTGGTCCTGTATCCAACTTGCCACTCTGTATCTTTTAACTGGGGGCATTTATCCGATTTACATTTAAGGTTAGTATTGATATGTTTGGATTTGATCCTGTCATCATGATAATAGCTGGTTATTTTGCAGACTTGTTTATGTGGTTGCTTCATAGTGTCACTGGTCTATATACTTTAGTGTGTTTTTGTAGTGGCAGCAATCATCTTTCCATATTTAGTGCTTCTATCAGGAGCTCTTGTAAGGCACATCTGGTGGTAATGAATTCCATCAGCATTTACTTCTCTGAAAAGGATCTTATGGAGGCTTAGTTTGGCCAGATATGAAATTCTAGGTCAGAATTTCTTTTATGTATGAACGTTGAATATTGACCTCCAATCTCTTCTGACTTGTAGGGTTTCTGCTGCAAGGTCTGCTGTTAGTCTGATAGGCTTTCCTTTGTAGGTGACCTGGCCTTTCTATCTAGCTGCCCTTAACATTGTTTCTTCCATTTTGACCTTGGCGAATCTTATGGTTATGTGTTTTGGAGATGATCTTCTGGTGTGGGGATGAAGATCTTCTCATGGAGTATCTTACTGGGGTTCCCGTTCTGTGCATTTTCTGAATGTTGTCCTGTTTAGCTGGGTTAGGGAAGTTCTGATGAATAATGTCCTGAAATACGTTTTCCAAATTGTTTCCACTCTCCCCATCTCTCTCAGGTCCACCAATGAGTCATATATTCAGTTTCTTTACATAATCCCATATTTCTCAGACATTTTGTTCTTTACTTTGCATTCCTTTTTGTCTCTTCTGGTCTGCCTGTCTTATTTCAGAAAGACAGTCTTTAAGCTCTGAGATTCTTTCCTCTGCTTGGTCCATTCTGCTATTAATACTTGTGATTGCATTGTGAAGTTCTTGTAGTGTGTTTTTCATCTCTATCAGATCAGTTACGTTCTTCTCTATACTGGCTGTTTTGTCTGTCAGCTCCTGCAATGTTCTATCATAATTTAAACTTCCTCGCATTGGGTTATGAAGTACTTCTTTGGCTCAGTGAAGTTTGTTCTTATCCATACTCTGAATTCTATTTCTGTCATTTCAACCATTTCGGCCTCAGCCTAGTGCTGAACACTTGATGGAGAGGTGATGCGGTATTTGGAAGAAAGAGGGCACTCTGGCCTTTTGAGTTTTCAGCATTCTTGTGCTGATTCTTTCTCACTTTCGCATCTTTGTGGGCTTATCTACCTTTAATCTTTAAGGTTGCTGACCTTTGAATTTTCTTTTTTTTTCCTTTTAACAGACTGGCCACTTTTGTGTAGTGCTACTGCAGTTTTCTGGGGTTCTGTTGCAGTTCCCTAGTTGCCTCAGATTTTCCAGTACCTGGAGGTATCACCAGTGAGGTCTGTGAAACAGCCTGCCCTTTCCTCCAAGAGCTATGTCACAGGGAGGTAATGTTCTGTTGCCAGCCCGAAGGCAACTGTAGGAACTGGCTGGAAGCCCTGGTTGGGATGTCTCCCCTGGTCAGGAGGAATGGGATTGGGGACCCTTTAAAAAAGCAGTCCGGCAATGCTTTTGTAGAGCAGCTGTGCTGTGCTGGGGTCCTGCTTTCACCCCTGGTTGGCTTGGGCTCTCCAAAGCCCAAAGACTGGAATGGCTACATCATCCAAATGGCAAATATGGTGGCCTGCCCCTTCATCTGGGAGCTCTGTCCTAGGAAGTTTTCAAATATCTGTTGGCCAGAGAATACCAGCGGGGGTGGCTGGAGGCCCCAGTTGGGAGGTCCTGCCCAGTGAGGAGGAATGGAATGGGGACCTCTTTAAGGAAGCAGTCTGGCTATGTTTTGGTAGAGCAGTTGTGCTGTGCTGGGGCATCCCTTTCACCCCTGATTGGTGTGAACTCTCCAAAGCTTGCAGGCTGAAGCATCTGAGTTGCTCAAACAGCAAAGATGGTGGCCCACACCTCCTCCTGGGAACTCTGTCCCAGGGAGAATTCGAATATCTGTCAACTGGAGAACACCAGTGGCCTCTCCACTCTTCCAGTGTATTTTATTATAATCCATATCCTTTAAAATGTTAAGTTGGAATATGTGCTTCATTTACAAGCTGAATCTAAACATGGAAAAATCAACATGTGGCATTTACATTATTAAGACTACACAAACATTCTGTATATAAAATATATTATCTATACTTTTGAAATATAACTTTCAGTTTTTGTTTCTTATTGTTCTTGTTTTCTTACATCATTTGACTTTATATACTATATATATATGTATATATTTTTTAAAAACTCCTTTCAATAAAACATTTTTGGATTCTTCTTTCCAGGAGATCTTCTGCTCAGGGCCATCCATTCTATTGTTCCAGTAAGAACTATTGTTCTCTAGGCCTGTCACCCAGCTTTTATCCTGGGACACTTTACTGTTTCTGTAGAATGTTCCTCTTATTTCTTATTCCCATATACTTTTGCTCCAGGATATGCTCAAGTAAGTTACTAAGAAATGGTATGTGAAGGGTAAATTTTCTGGACATGCACAAAAATATATTTATCCTCAAATTTAATTGTTAATGTGTTTGCATAAAAATTCGAGTTTCAAAATTATTTTCCCTTGCAGTAATGAAGGCATATTATATCCTGTTCTGAGCAATCTAAAGACAATCAGTTTATTTCAATATTGGTGACCTTTTTTTTTTTTTCCCCAAATCCTTCATGAAAACTTTTAGCATCTTTATTCTTTGTATTGTAAAACTTTACAGATATTTGCCTGAGTACAGGCTTTTTTCATTTAATATGGGCCCTTCAAATTTGGAGTCTCATGGAAATTTTCTTGTATTATTTCCTACGATAATTTTTCTTTCATTTGTCTCTGTTATCTTTTTTTTTCTAAAATTGCTGTTAGATTGGAAATGTCTGATGCTTGAGACATATGAATTACGTGTTCCTTTTTTTCATTTCTCTGCCTTTAATTCTCCTTCTTGGGATATATCTTGACTTTATTTTCAAACTATCCACTGATTTTTTTCTAACTTGACAATGTATTTTCAATGTATAAGAATTTCTAGCTTTTCATTGACTTTTCTTTTTTAAGTAATATTTTACTATTTTACAGATAAAATAACATCTTGAGATTTCTGAGGATAATAGAGATTTAAAAAATTTGTTTTATTCTCTTAAATTCTTCTTTCCCTCTGGCATCATATTTCTTTTCTTTTTTAATCTTTGTCTTTTCTTTGGAAATTGTCTTCAAATACCAGGTAATCTTTAGGTATCCTTTTATCCTTTCAGGATGAGAGTATAAAAGGCTGTTTGGGGAGCTCTGTGTATATAGGCAGAAGCTTGTCCCTTGGAGGCCTCTGCTTTAGGACAATTGCTGAGAACTTTCAATGCTAGGATGTGAATGTGTTTTCTTTGTGGACATCCTATGAGGAGACAGATGACAAGCTGCTTTGTGTGCAGCAAGGCTGGTAGGTTTTTAGCAGTATGTCCTCACAGCACCCCTTACTTGGGAGGGCCCTGCCTTTGGTTTAATGCTCTGTGTTCTTGGTCTTGAAATTACTAATCATTTTAACTTAAATTTTTTTTTTTTTTTTTTTGTAAGTCAAGTCCAAGGATAAAATGGAGCATGTTAACATGATATTTCACAAAACTTGATGAACTGATTCTAAACTTCTTGGAGAAGACTAGGTGCACAAGAATATGCAAGACCCTTTGAGTTGAAGTTACAAGCCTTGGGCAGGCTTCATTTTCCCCTTGGACTTGACAGTCTCCAAATAATATGTTAATTTCAGTGTTTCCACTGGAAGCACTAGAAGCTCTGAAATTAGCATATCTGGAGACTATTGACATCTTTATTTCAATAAGCATGGTATAGCTGTTTATTCAGGTCTTTGTTTTAACATTTAGAAAATATATTTTTGAGAATTTTTTCGTACATGAATATCTTGTGCATATTTGTGTAGTTTTATTCCTACCTGGCTATTTTATAGTAGTTGCTATTCTAAAAGACATTTTTTCCTATTATGTTTTCTAATTGATGGTTTTTGGAAAACCATGGATTTTTGCTTGCTGATCTTGTATCTGGCAACTTTGTTTTTGTTCTCCAACTACTTTTTAAGCTGATTCTCTTGCTGATAGGTTTTCAACTAGTGTGGCTATCCAGGTCTTCCTTTTCAATAATTTGCTGTGATTTCCGTTAAGAGGTAGCAAACCCTTTTGAACTTTACTGTGACTAGAATTCCCTATCAAGGACATCATGATTAACATGCCTGCCCTCACTCCCAGGTGTGTTCCAAAAGTACTTACCCGGGGATAAGTTTTGTCATTGCATTGATTTGGAGAGAATAATTCAATCCCTAAATTACGTTTTGAAATACTCAGTCCATCCATCCTGTCAAAAGATATTTGAAATAGATGTTTCTCTATGGCTCTTGACAAGTTACATTGACCAAATACTTTGGTTTACATTTGATGTACTTGGTATAAATATTTATATGAAATTACTTTACGTTAGTGCCTTGGATGACTTGGCTCTGGGGATGGGATGGCCAGATGAATTACAGGATACCTAATTAAATCTGAGTATAGAAAAAATAGCTTTTATTGTAACTATGTGCCATGCAATATTTGGGACATAATTTTTCCATACAATATTTGGAACATTGATATGGTTTGGCTCTGTGTCCCCATCCACATCTCATCTTGAATCATACTCCCACAATTTCCACATGTTGTGGGAAGTGCCCAGTGGGAAATAATTTGGATCGCAGAGGCAGTTTCCCTCATACTATTCTCATGATAGTGAATCAGTCTCATGAGATCTGATGGTTTTATCAGGGTTTCTGCTTTTGCATCTTCCTCATTTTCTATTGCTGCCACCATATAAGAAGTGCCTTTTGCCTCCTGCTGTGATTCTGAGGCCTCCCCCAGCCATGTGGAACTATAAGTCCAGTTAAACTTCTTTTTCTTCCCAGTCTTGGATGGGTCTTTATCAGCAGCGTGAAAATGGACTAATACAGTAAATTAGTACTTGTAGAGTGAGGCGTTGCTGAGAAGATACCCAAAAATGTGCAAGCAACTTTGGAACTGGGTAACAAGCAGAGGTTGGAACAGTTTGGAGGGCTCAGAAGAAGATAGGAAAATGTGGGAAAGTTTGAAAACTCCTAGAATTTGTCGAATGACTTTGACAAAAATGCTGATAGTGATATGAATGATAAGGTCCATACTGAGGAGGTCTCAGATAGAGATGAGGAACTTGGGAAATAGAACAAAAGTGACTCTTATTATGTTTTAGCAAAGAGATTGGCAACATTTTGCCCCTGCCTTAGAGATGTGTGGAACTTTGAACTTGAGAGAGATGATTTAGGGTATCTGGCAGAAGAAATTTCTAAGCAGCAAAGCATTCAAGAGGTGACTCAGGTGCTTTTAAAAGCATTCATTTTAAAAAGGGAAACAGCATCAGCATAAAAGTTCCGAAAATGTGTAGCCTGACAATGTGATAGCAAGGAGAATCCTTTTTGAGGAGAAATTCAAGCTGGCTGTAGAAATTTGCATAAGTAACAAGGAGCCGAATGTTAATCCCCAAGACAATGATGTAAATGTCTCTAGGGCATGTCATAGGTCTTCATGGCAGCCCCTCCCATCACAGACCTGAAGGTTTAGGATAAAAAAAATGGTTTTGTGGGCTAGGCCCAGGGTCCCCATGCTGCGTGCAGCCTAGGAACTTTGTGTCCTGCATCCCAGCCACTCCAGCCTTTGCTAAAAAGGGCTAAAGTACAGCTCAATCCATAGTTTCAGACGGTGCAAGCCTCAAACTTTGGCAGCTTCAACAAGGTGTTGAGTCTGCGGGTACATAGAAGTCAAGAATTGAGGTTTGGGAACCTCCACCTAGATTTCAGAAGCTGTATGGAAATGCCTGGATGCCCAGGTGAAAGTTTGCTGCAGGGGCAGTGCCCTCATGGAGAACCTCTGCTAGGATAGTGTGGAAGGGAAAGGTGGGGTCAGAGCCCCCACACATCGAGTCCTTACTGGGGCACTGCCTAGTGGAGCTGTGAAAAGAGGGTCATCATATTCCAGACCCCAGAATGGTAGATTCACCAACAGCTTCCACCATTCACTTAGAAAAGCTACAGACACTCAGTGCCAGCCCAGGAAAGCAGCCAGCAGCGGGGCTCTACCCCGAAAAGCCACAGGAGTGGAGCTGCCCAAGACTATGGGAACCTACGTCTTGAATCAGGATGAACTGGATGTGAGACATGGAGTCAAAGGAGATCATTTTGGAGCTTTAGAATTTGATTGCCCTGCTGGATTATGGACTTGCATGGGTCTGTAACCCCTTTGTTTTGGCCAATTTCTCCCATTTGGAATGGCTGTATTTACCCAATATCTGTACCCCCATTGTATCTAGGAAGTAACTAGCTTGCTTTTGACTTTACAGGCTCATAGACAGAAGGAACTTGCCTTGTCTCAGATAAGATTTCAGACTGTGGATTTTTGGGTTAATGCTGAAATGAGTTAAGACTTTGGGAGACTGTTGGGAAGGCATGATTGGTTTTGAAATGTGAGGACATGAGATTTGGAGGGGTGGAATGATATGGTTTGGCTCTGTGTGTCCCCCCCAAATCTCATCTTGAGTTGTACTCCCATAATTCCCATGTGTTGTGGGAGGGACCTACTGGGAGATAATTTGAATCATGGGGGCAGTTCCCCCATACTGTTCTCATGGTAGTGAATAAGTCTCATGAGATCTGATGGTTTTGTCAGGGATTTCCGCTTTTATCTTTCTTATTTTTCTCTTGCTGCCGCCATGTAAGAAGTGCCTTTGCTTCCCACTGTGATTCTGAGGCCTCCCCAGCCATGTGGAACTGTAAGTCCAATTAAACCTCTTTTTCTTCCCAGTCTCAGGGATGTCTATCAGAAGCATGTAAACAGATGAATACAAACATACACAAAAAATTATTTGTTGTGTATCTAGATTTAAAGTTAACTAGGTGTGTTACGTTTTCCTTTGCAATATTTGGTGACCCTATCCTGGAAGGCATTATAAGAAGATAAAAATGTTGTGGTGTTGTAGACACAAACAGTAACACAATATAGCCATCTGTTTTGATAAAGGAAGTAGCAGAAAACAGAAGTAAGTCACTTTCAGACTGAAAGGTTTTGATGATTTCATTTACATACTTTATTCAGGGTGAAAATGATGAATTTTTCCACATCTTTCTTTAATTTAAGCCCCTATTAGCGAAGTAACTATAGCAAAACATTCATATAATGCTAAACAGAAATTATTTTAGGATTTCTGCTACTTTTTGTATTACATTTTTGGATTTGTTTCATTATAGTCTTTAATACAGATACTTAAGGTAATAAAGAAAACCAAACAGTTGAGAGACAGGAATTTTAATATTACCTGAGTCACTAAAGAACTATGTGACTATGATGGTCATTAAATTAAGACTGCTCACAAATACGTTGGTTCTTCTTGTTTCAGGCATATGATAGGATTGCATTGTGCAGTACTAAAGACTCATGACTTGCTTTCACTAATAAAACATGAGTGGAAACTTAAAAACTAAAGTTCCATTTGCTATGGCCTTATACTTTCCACAGTAACCTTGGAAATTTGTGTTAAGATGGAATTTGGACAGCTGGGGTCCCTGAATGAGTGTGGTGACTAGACCCACATTGAATATATAGTACAAATGAAAAATAAAAGTTAAAACAGCAAATTTCAGTTTATATGTTACTGCAGCATAACATAGCCCACACTGAGATAAACAAATTGTATGTTGAAATGGGGGTTGCTACACTAAAGTCTGTAACATATGGCATTGGGTTGTTGGTTGGATGCTGGTCAGTAGAAAACATATTAGAGGCTAGGCAAATGATAAACTTCTCTTATGATAATCTGGAGTTAATCTACCTATTTAAATTGTATCTATAGAGAAAGAGGTAGAAATAAAATGTTAGTAATGTGTATTGGTTGCTATTTACTTTGATAAGATACTTTAAGAATGATGAATTGGACACTTTGTAAGCACACATAAAAGGAATAGAGAGAGTCCATAGATTCAAAGAATGGTGTGGTTGGAAGAGGCAACTTCCAATATCAAAGAAAGATTAAAAAAATTGAGAAAGCTTTTGGTCAAGAAAGACTGATTAAACTCAAATATGGCTATTACATTTATCGTTAAGTCTTCTAGATAAAAGTCTCTTTTAATGTCTAACTAAAGGTGTGAAACCAAGTAAATCCTTTCAGTTGGACAGAATACCTCAGGAATAAAATACTAATGTGAACAGAGTCCTTTGCTAACCTCCATTACACGGATAGTCAGAACAAGAAATAAACATTATTATTTTTTTTCCTTAGCCAGGGAGTCTTGGACTTCCAAGGCATGTATATTGACTTTAACATCTTGTCTTTTTATTTTTCTATGAAATGGGATTAATTATAGTTGTCCAGTGTATTCTACAATATAATTTTGAAAATCATGGATTTGTAGCATGAAATCCATTAGCATAAATTACACATCCATCATAGCATCTATTTATTGAACATCATTCACGTGCTCAGCTTGTTCTAGGCTTTAGGAAATCAAACCCGAATTTTTTTCATAGAATAAGAAAACTAAAAATACTGTATGATCATTAAGCATAGGGGGCTTTTGGAGTACAAAAGATTAGCTCTCTCAGCATTGGAAGGGAAGCTGTCAAAGAATAATTGCTAGAGGAGGTAATGTTTGTTGAACTTTGAAGCCCTGAGAATTATGTCTAGGCAGAAGCCATAGCAAGAACGATAGAGACAGTAATAAAATAGCAAATCAATAAGTGCTCATGGAATAGTGGTGGTGGGTAACATTGGGAGGGTGGTGGTGAGAGACAGATCTCTTCTGTCAAGGACTTAGACATTTTCTAAATCAAATCATGAATCATCAAAGAATATTCAATATGGAGAGAAATTTGCCTTTTTAGAAATACCACTGTAATGATGGAGGGTGGTTTAGAGGGGGCAGATATTACTGGGTAGAAGTTAACTGAGATAATATAGGGAAATAAGCTGGCAATGGTAATGGAGAAAACAGAAAATGTTTGAGAGGTATTTATGAAATATTTAGGAAAAGAATCACCAGAATTTGGGGACTGATTGAATCCGATATCTCTGGTGTAGGTGAGGTGGATGAGAGGTGGTGATTCTATGTACTGAGGTTGGAATATAGGAAGGGGAAGGTTTTGAGGGAAAAATAGTATCTTCTGTGTTGTGCGTGTGAGGTTTGCTATTCGCCTATGTGTCATATAAGAATCAAGGTCAATGAACAACTGGCTTTATAAAACCTGGAAATGTAAGTATTGGAGTCATTATTATCTAATGACTAAGAAATAGATGGAGTCAGGGTTTTCTTGAAGTTATCTGGGGGGGGGGGGATTAAAGTAGAGGAATCGGGTGAAGCCATAGGGAACATAAATGTTTAATCCATGTAACAGCTGACTTTTACTGAGTACCTACCATGTACTACCAGGCACAGTGCCAAGAGACTTACATGCATTCTTTAATTTAACTTTAACTACATCTTATAAGACATTACACTTGTCTTGTAGAGTAGAAGACAGAACCCCAGAGAGGTTACTTGCCTAAGATCAAGGAGCTGGGAAGTGGTAAAATTAAGATTCAAATTCAAGTGACCAGATTACAGAGTCAGAAAGCTTCATCTTAGAGAGAGAAAGCCGTGATAACAACTAGGGAGGTGTGACTTAGGGGTAGGAGGTAAGCTGGAGGAGAGGGGTACACCAGAAGCCAAGGACAGAAGGACTTTCAAAGAAACTTAGTGAGTGAAGGGTCATGTGGTAAAAGATTCTAAGTGCTATGGACACATTAAGGAAAATAAAGTGCCGGAATGTTTTTGATGGCTGAGGTAATATTAGTGAACATGACAAGAGTGGAAGCCAATTTTTAGTGAGTTAAGGAGAAACTAAAAATAACAGAGTGAAGGTGGTGCCTTTAAACTACTTTCTCAAAGCTTAGTCCTGAAAGAAGGGAGAGATACAGAAGACATGTGGCCAGGGATGACTTGAGACTTGAGTGTGTGTGGAGGGAGAAGGAGAGTTTTCTGTAGTTTTGGTTTTTAACGGAAAAGATGTGATCATGTTTAGAGGCTAGTTGAACAGAATTGGTAGGGTAAAGAGAAAGGAGAGAGAAAGGTGATTGAAGTGGGGATATGGATCCAGGAACAGGTAGAAAGTCAGCCATGGGTAGAAGAGGGCACTTCTGAGAAAAGAGAAAAATAATTGGAAGGATTCAGAGTCAGGGAAGTTTGTAGGAGAAGAAGAAAAAGTTGAGGTATTTCTCTTTCTCCCACAGACATGAAAACACGGAGAGAGGCAAGTACTGTGTATATGCAAATTAAACCTTTTTAAGATTGATAAAATGATATTTTAAAAAGTTATTCAATATGTAAGAAGAGTGAAAACAAGCAATTCTTAAAAATTTGTGCAACTGTTGTGTCTAGGAAGGATGTGTAGATTTTTTTTTTTTTTTTCCAGTCTATACCAGGGTTTCAGGTCTGTGACTAGGGAACAGTCATTTGAATGTAAACTTGTTTATCATCAAGAGGAATTGCATTGGCTATGCCAAAGATGTCAATAAAATCAACAGAAGCCTCAAAGAGCAGGCACTGTAGATTTCCTCTGGAAAGGGAAGTCCTTGTGTCCCTCACTCTGTCTGTCCTGGACCCTTTTATGTTGACACGATGATTGATTGATACAGAAAACCTTGTTTTAGTCAGCTCGGGCTGCTGTAACAAAACACCACAGACTGGGGGATTTAAACAGCAGGCATTTATTTCTCATGGCTCTGGAGGCTGGGAAGTCCAAGATGAGGGCATCAGCATGGTCAGCTTCTGGTGAAGGTCTACTTCCTAGCTAGCAGATGGCTGCCTTCTTGCTATGTCATCACACGGCAGAGAGGGAGAGGGAGAGGGAGAGGGAGAGGGAGAGGGAGAGGGAGAGGGAGAGGGAGAGGGAGAGGGAGATGTCCCGTTTTTTTTTTTTTTTTTTTTTTTTGAGACAGAGTCTCACTCTGTCACCAGGCTGGAGTGCAGTGGTGCAATATCAGCTCACTGCAACCTCTGCCTCCTGGGTTTAGGCAATTTTCCTGCCTCAGCCTCCTGAGTAGCTGGGATTATAGGCACCCACCACCATGCCTGGCTGATTTTTGTACTTATAGTAGAGATGGGATTTTGCCATCTTGGCCACGCTGGTCTCAAATTCCTGACCTCAGGTGATCTGCCTGTCTCAGCCTCCCAAAGTGCTGGGATTACAGATGTGGGCCACCGCGCCCGGCCAAGATGTCCCTTTTTTAAGGGCACTAATCCCTTCATGAGGACCCCACCTTCATGACCTCATCTCAACCTAATTACATCCCAAAGGCCCCACTTCCAAAGACCAACACATTGGAGGTTTGGAGTTGAACATACTAATTTTGGGAGGACACAAACTCTGTCCAAAACACGCTATGGATGACTTCTTTCTCTTGGGATAACTTCCTGTTCCTTCCTGTGTTTATACTGTCCAGTTAAATCAGAACCTTGGTGATCTGTATTTACTCAAAAGAGTTCAGGTGGTTTGATACTTTAAAAAATATTCTTTACTTTATTTGTGAAATCCATGTAACTCCATTTGTTTTTTAAAATTACCAAACCTCTTTTCTCAGACTTTAAAAAAGGCATCATAAAATACATACTTGTGTGTATGACAATAATGAATTAGTGTTTTTTTCTTTTTTTTTTTTTTTTTTTTTTGAGATGGAGTCTTGCTCTGTCACCAGGCTGGAGTGCAGTGGTGCCATCTCGGCTCACTGCAACATCTGCCTCCTGAGTTCAAGCAATTCAACTCCCTCAACCCCCTGAGTAGCTGGGACTACAGGCAAGCACCACCACACCCAGCTAATTTTTTGTATTTTACTAGAAATGAGATTTCACCATGTTGGCCAAGATAGTCTCAATCTCCTGACTTCATGATCCACCTGCCTTGGCCTCTGGATTACAGGTGTGAGCCACCATGCCCGGCCATGCATTCTTTTTAACCCATAAGGCTTCTGAGTCTGCCTCCTACTTTTGGGATACTTTTGTTGTTTTCTTAAATTTTTTTGCTGTGAACTCATAGAGATTTTTTTCCTTAGGCAAAATTTTCTAAAACTCTTATTGGATACTGGTTGCCTGTTGTTTCTTTGCAAAGTTGTTTTTCACTCTGCTATCGGTATCAAAAACAGCCTTCTACAGAGCTGTATTATTGAAATGTTTGGGGGCAACCAGGGAGCTTGTAAAGGGCTCTCCAAAGCTCTCCAGCTGGATAGAAGCACTAATGACTAGAACTTGCATTTCTCACTTACTTTCAGGACTTTTTTTTTCACCCAGAAAATTAAACAGCCAATTAGTTCAATTCAATTCAATTTCTTACATATGCAATGAATAACTTTCATATAATTAATATGGCCCAAGGTATAGAGTTCCCATGAAGTTTCAGAACTGGGGTTCATTATTCACTGAGATAGTGAGTACAGATTTCAGCCAGTGCAAAACAATTTTGACAAGTCATTTTGATTAGTATTTAATAAAATCCATTTTACTTAAAATAACATTTTGGCTAAAATAGAATGGCATTTCCTTATCTTGAACCACACTGTGTTGTCACACAATATGGCAGAAGTATTCAGAATATGTTTGAGATTTGGCCATGCTGTGGAAATGAAACAGATTCTGGAAAAATCACTTTCATTTGAACCTCCCAAATTTCCTCCAGTCTGTCTTTGCAGCACCTCTGCTGAAGTGTGTCTAAAGTGGTATACATTTGTTCACAGGACTGTAGTTTATATTCAGAGGCTACCTCCCATCCTAAGCATGGTTAAAAATAGTGTTAATCATCCAGAATGTGACTTCTTTCAGTTCTATTTGGCGATGGAGGATATTAGTCAGTGTTTTCTTAGATATAATGTTCTGGTATGTGAGTTAACGTTGCAATGAATTTTAAAAAAGACAAATGAATAGGTCTAAAAATAGAATCCTATTTAGAAAAATCTATACTCCTTCCTCTTAGAATTCTCCTGGTTGACTACTCACAGCAGTCAAAGTATAGAGCTTTGTAAGGAGTTTGCACACCCAAGACCCCACAGGACCATTGGTCTCTAGTGCAGGGCAATTAAACTACCAGATTCCAGCTGGGCTGTACCTTTTAGATTTTCCTAACATTAATTTCTACATGAGCCAAGGCAAATGAGCAACTAGGAAACCTGATTAGTCTTCTCAAGGCTTCCTCTGTGGACTAGCTCGCTTCTCCCCAGTGAAGGCATTGTTCTACAGTTCTGTTATCTGCATACTAAATATTTCTTCATTGTCTTAAAAGAAGGGAGTACTCCTAAATAACGTATGCATAATTCTCAGTTAGATCATTCCATTTTTAATCACTATGCAAATCTAATGAGCCACCTTTAATTTTTGTTGTTCCCTAAGTGGGATATCCTTCAAAAATATTTAAAGAAGTAGTATTGTTTCAAAATATACACAACAAAATAGCATAGATTTCCTCACAAATATCAACCAGATAAGTATTCAGTAGACTTAGGAATTCTATTATTTATGAATAAACACAATTTGGAACTGTCTTGAGCTGTCTTGGAACTGTTTGAATTGAAAATTGGAAAAGGCCATGACTGTCATCGTTGATTTGGTCTGGATAGGTTCTCACTGAGGGTCTTGACATCTGCTGCACTATTAGGATTCACTGGAATTTATGCACCATAAATGGATAGACACACGCACACTATTGCTCATAATAACTTGGGCTTTATAGCCTATTTGGTTGCTCACCCTGGCAACATGTCCTGGACCACATGACAGTCATAAAGACCCTTTCTTTGGGTCCTAGCAGTCTCCTCCTGCCCCTAAACTGGGTTCGCCCTGGGTTCTTGATGGGTAGCAGGACATGCAGGCCCAGAGTAGGAGCTCAGTTCGTATTTGTTGAACAAAGCACTGAATCTTGCAGAAGAAAGTTCAAGACAGAAAAGTTAACATTTGGTCAAATCAAATGTTGTGGCTACTGCTGCTAAATATTTTATTACTTAGTGATATGGCGTTTTGTATATTCCTGAGATCTCCATTGTGTCCATGTCTCTCAAACTTGTTCCTCCATAGGAAAGGACTAAGGAGAGAAAGTCTTCAGCTTTTCTCAGAGCATGGGATTTAAGGAAGGGGGTGGACTGTGAATCATGTGGGGCCCATCAGTAGGCTTTAGGCATCTATAACTGCCCCCCCCAAACCTCCACCCCACCAGCAAGATGTTACGTGAATTTGGAGTATTTATCCACATACATGTATTTTTTTAAGGAAAAGGATCCACGCTTCAAGCAGAGGCTCAAAGGAGTTTGTGTTCTTAAACTGTCAAGAACCCCTGCCATAGATGTTGCCAGCAGTGATTACAGACAGACTTTGTAATTGAACTAGGTAACTAACCAGTACCCTAGGTACTTGGGTTTTAAAAAGTGCAATTATGAAAGCAGTTAATTAGAAATAACATTGCTGTTAGACTCACAAGATGCTATTTGAGTAAAAAGTTGTGTTTTCCAAATAATCAAAACTTTGTGGCATGACTTGTGGTTTAAATTTTCCCTTAAACTTGGAGCTGACTGATTTTCTTTCAGATATAAAAGTTCTTTACTTGTTCTGCTCTCATGGATTCTTGAACAGAAGTAGAGTGTTCAGTGATAATGGAGCACTTGTAAATTGTCTTTCAGTACAGTGGGAATGGAGATTTCATTTTTCATTCTTTTTAGTCTAGTATATCTCTCATCTCTCATGCCTGAAATATATTTTTTGGAGTCTATCTTGTCTACTGACCAATATTGATGACAAAATGGACCTCTTAGAAGGCAGAATAAGTTGAGCACATTGTGTTTCATCTTTATGATAAATACAGATTTCCCATTAAAAGGGAAATCCTTCTTTTGAAAAGCTAAATAGAAAGGTAATTTAAAAAGTGCCTTACAGATTGAATTTGGAGGACTAAGAAAAACTGACAAAATTTACTTGATTGCAAGTTGGATAAATTTCCATTTAATTTTAATAATCTCTGATGTGTATGTGTATGTTATATATATACACATATACATTTATATTAATATATATATGTGTATGTACACAAACAAAAGAATAGCAAAAAAGAGAACAGAGTGTCAGGTCACCTAGTTGGTGTCTAGAACATAATAAGTTTTGTCTTGTTTTTACTGAGATGGTTTAATCAGTAAGTAGTTTAGCATTCATTCATTCATTCATTAGACATTTGGGTATCTACAATGTGCTAAGGCCTTTATCAGTTTCTGATGTAAAAATTTGGGTGAAAAGTGATCTCTCCTCAAAAGCCTGCCTTTAAGCACAGGAAGAAGACTAAACAAAACCTACCATGCTCAGGGTCAGTATTGTCAGTGGAAGCAGGATAATAGGGCTGGATCTGAAGGGAGACCCCCAGGTGTAAACTTGGTGCCCATTCCATATTAGCCCTGCAACCGTGATCAGTCACTGTGCCACTATAGGCCTCAGATTATTTATTTTTCTTTCCAGCTTTTATTTTAGGTTGAGGGAGTACATATGCTGGTTTGTTACGTGGGTAAATTGCACGTTGCAGGGGTTTGGTGTACAGATTATTTTGTCACCTAGGTGGTAAACAGTACTTAATAGGTAGATTTTTGATTCTCACCCTCCTTCCACTCTCCACCATCAAGTAGGCCTTGGTATCTATTACTCCCTTTTTCGTGTCCATGAGTACCCTATGTTTAACTCCTACTTATAAGTGACAACATGTGGTATTTGCTTTTTTGTTTCTGTGTTAATTTGCTTAGGATAATGTCCTCCAGCTCCATCCATGTTGCTGCAAAGGACATGATTTCATTCTTTTTTTATGGCTGCGTAGTATATTCCATGCCACATATGTACCACATTTTCTGTATCCAGTACACCTTTGATGGGCACCTAGGTTGATTCCACATCTTTGCTATTGTGAATAGTAGTGCGATAAACATGTGCGCATGTGTCTTGACGGGAGGATGATTTGTATTCCTTTGGGCATGGACCTGGTAATGGGATTGCTGGGTCAAGTGGTAGTTCTGTTTTAAGTTCTTTGAGAAATCTCCAAACTGCATCCACAGTGGCTGAACTAATTTACACTCCCACCAGCAGTGTATAAATGTTCCCTTTTCTCCACAATGTTACCAGCATCAGATTCTATTTTTAAGTTAATTTGTATCACCTCATAGAATTGTCATGAACATGTAAAGAACTTAGTAGGATGCAATTAAATGCTGCATAAATGTAAATTATTATGGCTAATTTTATTATTATTAAAAACACAGTATGAAAAAAGCATTTGGGAGCACAGAGAAGGGAACTATGAAAAATGACTAGAAAGTTGCTGGAAAGATAATGCAGAAAATGGACTCTGTGCTAAGTGGGGTTGGGGTGAGAAAGATCTTCCGAGGAAAACAGAAGGCATATAAATGCAGAGGTGCTTAGGGCAGGGATAAAGAATGTTCAGAGAGAGGCTCTCTAGAGTGCTTATATTATTTTCCTTCATGTGTTCAAATTAGTGTTTCTCTCTCTTCTAGAACTAGAGTTCTCTTTTTAAAAACTTTCTCTTCTTGGGTGGGCGTGGTGGTTTACGCCTGTAATCCCAGCACTTTGGGAGGATGAGGCGGGTGGATCACGAGGTCAGCAATTCGAAAGCAGCCTGGCCAGCATGGTGAAACCCCTGTCTCAACTAAAAATACAGAAATTAGCTGGGCTTGGTGGTGGGTGCCTGTAATTCCAACTACTTGGGAGGCTGAGGCAGGAGAATCATTTGAACCTGGGAGGTGGAGGTTGCAGTGAGCCGAGATTGTGCCATTGCACTCCAGCCTCAGTAACAGGGCAATACTTTATCTCAAAAATAAACAAGCAAACAAAAAAGCTTTCTTTTCTTGACATAAAAATGTGTAAGTTTAATGAATAACTGAATAACTATTATTTGACTCTCTTGTTCCTCTTTTCTTCCAACTAGCTAGTGTCCCAAAGTGGATTTGTTGATGTCATAATTTAACTAACATAGATTTTCAATTAGAAGTATATTCCAATTTAGTATTTTTTAATATTTATGTTCAAGACCAGGGTTTCTATTTTTTGTTCAGCTTTATTTCATAGTATTTCCAAAATATTTATACTTTCTGTTAGCCACCTTTTATTGAAAATTTAAAAATTTTATATGGTGGTGTTTCATATGTAATTTGCTACTAAATTTTACTTTTTGTTTGCTAATTGATTGAATAGTGCCTATCACTATACTACTTTAAAGCAATGAGCTTGTGGCTTTTATATGAGTGTGTGCGTGGGTGCATACACACACACCTGTATTTTTTTGCAAATATAAGGCACTTTTAAGTAAAAAAAAATTTCCTAATTTCCTGAATATTTTGTGAGATATTGAGAAAAGCAGGGTACAGAAATAGCAATATGGCAATGACTGACTAGTAAACATGATTCATAAGAAAAAAATGCCCTATTTCTTCAATCCACAAATATGTGCTATCATTTTAATTAAAGTATATTTGCCTATGACCCTCTTTCTAGCCTAAACTATTCGGGATCTTGAGCCTAGGTTATTTGAAATTTGGATTGATAAAGGTGGCGTATCCAATACAGCAGATAACAGTTTCTATGACTTTGAGAGGAATATACATTGTGGATAGACTTAGAATTTATAATAAAATCCTCATCAGTTAATATTTTCAAAATCAACTCATATTGTCAGTGTATTCAAATGCTTTTAGAGAAAATAAATCCTCTGCACAAAAATAATTAGCAAATGTTAGCCTTAATTTTCAGATACATTAAAAATCAACATACTTGAAATAGTACTATTTTATCAATGCTTATTCTCATGTTTAATAAAATTCATTTCTATGAACATGTTTGCAGAGATTTGAATGCTATTAATCTAATTGAAATTATTTGATTACATGGATATGAATGTTAAAATGACTAATATTTTCTGGAGACAAATTTAATTTGCTTTTAAGTACTATAGCAAATGACATTCTTCTAGATCTCTGAATGGTATTGATGTTTATGTGTTCAGGTGTTGTACAAATTAAGGAACTAATCACTTTCATAGGTGGGAGTTAAATGTGGTAGAGAAGTCATTAAAGTAATTTACAGCTGATGATATGTCAAAGCAGTTTCCTATGAAATCCTAGAGAGATGGGAGGGAGCATGAATCATTGAGAATTAAAGATTTTTCATCTCTAATTACTTTAACTCTCTTAGGAATCACATATAAATGTTTCATGTAAAAAATAAAGACAACAAACACTGGAGAGAAGTATTACACTAGTGCTGACTTACTTTTTGTTTTTCAAGATTGAAATTCTGGGATCAGGCTAAATTTGAATAGCGGTTCTAGTGCTTCCTCTGTCATCACTAGAACATCAACAACAAATTGTCATCAAGCCTGTGAGATTTCATTTTTTGTCTATTCATTTTACTAAAGTGGATTTGGGAATGCCCAGAAAGCTTTCTGTCAATGTAGGTCTTTAAAGAAAATTTTAACATTAGTTAAAAAAAACCGTTACACTAAAAAATGATGTCAGGTACTCCTAAATTTGTTTATGACACCCAAGTATGTTAATTTCTATTATTATTTAGCTTCCTTTAGGGTTGCGGTGAGCATCTATTATTTTGGTCACATAGCACTTACTATTCTTTGGATAAAATCACCCCTTTTTTCCTCTGGGGAACCATCTGTCCACTATTCTCCACTGGTGACTCAGATCTAGCCAATCAGGATTTTATATTCTCATAGCCACACAGTGGCTGGCTCAGGAATGAGTACGTGCACACAGCTATTTTGTCGCTGTGAGAACCATGAGAATGAAGTTAATATGGAGGGGAGTAGAGTAAGAATCATGGAATAGGCCATGTCCCAGTGAATTTTTGGACCTCTGGAAAAATGTCCCAGATTTTTAGTTACTTCTCCCCTGAAGTTACCTTATTCATTTATGCCAGTTAAGTTGGGTTTTCTGTCACTTGCAACAGAAAGAATCCAAAATATGCACAAAATTTTTCAGTTGGAAATCAATGAGTTACAGGAGTGGCAGAGTTTAAAATGAAGTACAACTTCATTCCTATAGTCAATTTCAGAGGAAGGGTTTTTTTTTCTCTACATATCATTTCTTTCCAAATAAGATTGCTAAAAGTGATGCCTAGATGTAAGCATGTATAAAGAATCAATCTGGCAGTTTTGACATAAAAATCCTGACAAAGTAATTGAAATTGTTTTATGTTTTCTGAGATAAATGATCTTTTTCCTTATTGTTCTCTGAGATGAAGACAAAGCTAGGTTTCAATTTTTCAACAGTCCTGGGGAATGTGACAGCATCCACCCCTGCTGTGTCCAATGCCTGGGGCAGCAGAGAGCAGCCTGGAAGCTGGCCCTGACCACCCAGACTTACAGGCATGGAGGTGGGCTGGCTGTGCGTGGATGCACCATAAACTTGGCATTGGGCTAGCTTGGCCAGAGGCGATGCTCAAACTTGTGGAGATGTAGAGGTCTGCATGTAAGCCTTGGGTTGGCCAATTTCAGGTAAAGGAGACAGCTGACTAACTAGACCTCATGAGATCAGCTTCCTGGAGACCTTTGCAGAGATGTCTCACCCGTGGAGCACCTTGCTCAGCCTGCCTAGTTCTTTGGGAGTCTCTCTTGATGTTATAATTTGTTTGGGTTATGCATTTAAATGTCTTTATAGTTCGTCTAGTCTTCATTAGTATTTTTGGTAAGATTATGGTGTCTTTTAGCTCAGCTTAGTCTACCATGTTGATGTAACTTGAAGTCTACAATAAGGTTTGAAGAGTTAAATTCCCCCAGTGGTTGTCACTGTTAGTGGGGTTATTATAGGATTGTTAGGTGATTGTCAAACTGTGTTTGAAGTAATAAGCTCATAGCCTGGCCCAGAGAAGAAGTTCTGTGTGTGTTGGTGTGGTGAGAGGTAAGGATGGATGTCTGTGCAGCCCAACAAGTGTCCAGCAGGCTGAATATAAGAAAACTTTCTAGAAAGAGAAAGGATTTAGGAACTAGCAAACCTCCTCCATTTCTTGTTTGGAGGCAACTTTGGCAGCCTCTGCTCCTTGCTCCCACAACTTTCTCACCACTGAAAGACATTCCCTTCAAAGAGCTAAGGAAAAATAGAATTTCATACCTAGTCAAATACTCTTTCAAGAACCAAGGCAAAAATAAATTAGACAATGATTAGGAGAGTTTACTATCCACTGTGCTTTATAAAGGAAGTAAAGTTCACCAAGAAGAAAAGTGAACCCAGAAGGAAGTCATGATTTGTAAATAAAACTATAATGGACAGAAACTTAAAAAGTCATAAAATTCAACAACTGTGATGGTGCTTCCCTCCAATACAAATAAAGTAAAACTAATTTTTATCACAATAACAAGATATGTTGTGAAGTTCAATGATGACCAAATCATTTCACGAGGCACATGCAAGCATAAAATTATATTTTAGTATTTTAAGAGAGCATTAAAAGAAAAAAGTTCAGTCTTTAGCTTTTAAATAACAATGTTCATATAATAAAAAGAGGAAAAAGTGTTTATTAGTCTAATTGAAGGCAGGAAAAAGGGTCAAAAGAAGCAAAGAAAAAATGGCCAATTGAAACTACAAAATAATATGGTAGAAATAACTGCAAATGTTACAGTAATCACAATACACATTGTCAAGAAGAAAGGGTTATGATCCATGGGGTTTCCTCTCTCTGCATCAGAACAGAATAGAAAGCTGAGAAGTATACACCCACATATATAAAAACTTGATATATGGTGAGCATATTAAAAAGCAACTGGAATGATAATTTAGTAAATAAAACTGGAACAATTAGTTGTCTAAATGGAAAAAAATTGCAAAATATCAAATAAACATCAAAATAAAAATAGGTAAATAGAAAATATTGTATAATATCAGAATAGAGAAAAATTTTTAATTAATAAAAAGCACAAGACAAAATAAATTGCTAACTTTCACAAATTAAAAATTAAAATTTCTGTATAGCATCTATCCACTTATATGGGAAAGATTAAAATATAAGTCAGTATGAAAGAAAACATTTGGAGAACATATAACTGTCAAATAATTAGTAGCTTGAGAACGTAAAAAGTTGAATAATTCAATGGACAAATATGTGAAAGATATGAACAGACAATTCACAGAAGAGGAACCCTAAATGGCCTCCATACGTCAACAATATTTAACTTAAGTAGTAATCAGGAAACGTAATCAAAACCAGAAAGTACAATTTTACATTAATATCATTTCAGAAATAAGATTTATGATAATGCTATACTGACACATGTATATTCATGGAGACTTGGTATATCACAATTGGAGATGTTAATGGAAATTAAAACTTCTGAAGTTCGTAGAGATTAAAACTTCTTTGAGAACAATTTGGTAATCTAGTAAATCTGAAGTTTGCCTAGGCAAGGTGTATACTTGCACAAAGAAATGTGAACAAGAATATTCAGTGCTTAATTGCTTAATGATGAAAACAGAAAAGAATATGAATGTTAGGGGAAAATAAGCAAATTATTTACTCATAGAGTACCATAAAAATAAAAATGATCTTGTGCTATATATATCAGCATGAAGTGTCACTAAACATAATGTTGAGTTAAAAAAAGAAATTTGCAAAGTGATACCAATAGTGTGATAACATTTTTATAAAGTTTCAAAGCACGTAATCCACTACTAAAATGAAATGAGGAAAGCACACATGGATATGAAGCTTACCTGGACTGTTTTTACTCAAAATACGTGAAACAAATTTGCCAAAAGAGAACATGTGTTAAAGGTGAGTAGTAGATACATGATGCATATATTGGCTTTATTATTTAAACATTTAACAGTTGGAATATTTTATAATAAAAAACTGGGAGACAAGAAGGATATACAATCAGGGAAGATAGAAAAAAAAACAGGGCAAAATGTACTAACAAAGTGATTCACTAAAGAGGAATTCTGAATAATCGATAAATAGACACAATTGCAGTTGTAACCAGGCAAATAAAATTAAAGCAAAAATGAAATACAAATTCATTCTGTGAAGCAGGCAAAATGAAAAATCTTGAAAATACAAAATAGGTGAAGGTGTAGGTTAAGATGACCTCTGATGGGAGTGCAAATTACTATAATTCCTTCATAAAATGACTTGGTACTATTTAACATTGAAGATGAATATATCTATGTACAAACAATATTATCTTGGACATGCCTTCATGTAGGGGCACAGAGAACGAGAAGGTTCATGTTATTGTGTAAGTGGAAAACTGAGAACCAGCTAAAGAAACATCATGGGATGACTGGAAAAATCAAGGTCTGTTTATGTGATGGCATATTATATAGGTTTAAATGAATTAACTATGAGTTAACATGGATAAGTCTCAAAATCATAATGTTTAATAAAAATGAAAATTATCAAATGTTACATATACCATGATACCACTGATGTAAATTAAAAACGTGTAAACTATTTTCTTTTTTGACCTATTTATCACTATATCAAAACTCCACTATCCTAATTACTATTGTTTTATAGCAGACCTTGATTTGTGTGGGTATATCTCTCTACTTTGATTTTCTTAGGTAATATTTTGTCTGTCCTTGGTCTTTTATTCTTTCAAACAAAATTTAAAAGGAGTTCGTCAAATTTAAAATGAATTGATACTTTGTTTGGAGTTACATTGATTCTATTGCTCTGACAATTTAGGGAGAATTGGTACCTTAGTGACATGGAGTCTTTCTACACTTAAAAATGTTGCTTCTATTTTTTTTTAATTGTCTTTTCCAATGTATTTAAATAATTTTAAATTTGTCAAAAATATATTTTATATCTCTTGATACCTGGATACCTTATTTATTTGTTGGCTACCTATTATCTCTATTTTTCTCTAAACTTACAGGCATACCTTGGAGATATTGCAGGTTTAGTTCCAGACCACCAGAGTAAATTGTATATTGCAATGAAGCGAGTTACACAAATTTTTTTATTTTCCAGTGCGTCTAAAAGTTATTGTTTACACTATGTTGTAATCTGTTAGGTGTGCAGTGACATGTCTGAAAAAAAAATGTACTTTCATTAAAAATACTTTATTGCAAAAAAAAAAAAAAAAGCTAGTGATCATGTGGGCCTTCGGTGAGTCATCATCTTTTTGCTACTGGAAGGCCTTGCCTTGGTGTTGATGGCTGCTGACTGATCAAAGTGTTAGTTGCTGAAGGTTGGAATATCTGTGGCAATTTCTTAAAATAAGACAATAAAGTTGGCTGCATCGATTGACTTTTCCTTTTATGAAAGATTTCTCTGTAGCATGTTATGCTGTTAGATAGCATTTTATCCAAAGTAGAACTTCTTGCAAAATTGAAGTCAATTCTCTCAAACCCTGCTGTTGCTTTGTCAACTAAGTTTATGTAATATTCTAAATTTTTTGTTGTCATTTCAACAATGTTCACAGCGTCTTCACCAGGAGTGGATTCCATTTCAAGAACCTAGTTTCTTTACTCATCCATAATTAGCAATTTGTCATTTGTTAAAGTTTTATCATAATATTACAGCAATTCAGTCACAACTCCAGGCTCTATTTCTAATTCTGGTTCTCTTACTATTACATACTCAGTTACTTCCTCCACTGAAGTCTTTAACCCCTCAAAGTCATCCATGAGGATTGGAATCAATTTATTCCAAACTCCTGTTAATGTTGCTATTTTAACCTCCTCCCATAAATCATGAATGTTCTTAATGGCATCTGGAATGGTAAATCCTTTCCAGAAGATTTTTAATTTACTTTGCCCAGATTCATCAGAGGAGTCACTACATATAGCAGCTACAGCTCTATGAAATGTATTTCTTAAATAATAAAACTTGAATGTCAGAATTATTCCTTGATTCATGGGCTGCAGAATGGATGTCATATTAGCAGGCATGAAAACAACATTAATCTACACCAGAGCTCTTAGGTAACTATTAATAGGTGCATTGTCAATGAGTAGTAACATTTTGAAAGAAATCTGCTGTTGAGAAGTAGGTCGCAATAGTGGACTTAAAATATTCAACAAACTGTGCTCTAAGCAGATGTGCTGTCATTCAGGCTTTGCTCTTGCTTTTATAGAGCACAGTCAGAGTAGATTTAGCATAGTTCTTTAGGGCCCTAGGATTTTCAAAATGGTCAATGAGCGCTCACTTGATTGTAAAGTCATCAGCTGCATTCGCCCCTAACAAGAGAGTCAGCCTATCCTTTGAAGCTTTGAAGCCAGACATTAACTTCTCCCCTCAAGCTATGAAAGTGCTGGATGGCATTTTCCTTCCAATATAAGGCTTTTTTTTGGTTGGGGGTCAATAATGAAAATCTATTGTTTAGTGTTGTCATCTTCATCGGTTATCTAGATCTTCTGGATAATTTGTTGTAGCTTCTACATCAGCACTTGCTGTTTCACTTTGCACTTTTATGTTACGGAGAAGGCTTCTTTCCTTAAGCCTCATGAACAAATCTCTGCTGGCTTCAGACTTTTCTTCTGAAGTTTCCTCACCTCTCTCAGCCTTCATAGAATTGAAGAGAGTTAGAGTCCTGCTCTGGGTGAGACTTTGACTTAAGGGGATGTTGTGGCTGGTTTGAGCTTCTATCCAGACTACTGAAACTTTCTCTATATTAGCAATAACAACAAGAAACCTGTTTCATTCTTACCATTCGTGTATTCACTGGAGTAGCGTGTTCAATTTCCTTCAAGAACTTTTCCTTGGTGTTCACAACTTGGCCAACCGATTGGCATGAGTGGCCTAACGTTTGTCCTATCTCAGCTTGCAACATGCCTTCCTCACTAAGCTTAATCATTTTTAAGCTTCTGATTTAAAGTGGGAGATATGCAACTCTTCTTTTTGCTTAAACACTTTAGAGGCCATTGTAGGATTACTAATTGGCCCAATTTCAGTATTTTTTTTTTTTTTCAGGGAATACGGAGACCTGAGGAGAGGGAGAGAGTCAGAGGAATGCCCAGCTGGCATATCAGTTAGAACACACACAATGCTTATTAATTACATTTGCCATCATATGTGGGCATGGTTCGTAGCATCCCAAAACAATTACAATAGTAACATTAAAGATCACAGATCACAGACCACTGTAATAGATACAATAATAATGTGAAAGTTTGAAATATTGCAAGAATTATCAAAAGGTAACAGACAAGAAGTGAGCAAATGTATTTGGAAAAAATGGAACTGATAAACTTCCTTCACACAGGGTTACCACCAACCTTCAATTTGCAAAAACACAGTATATATAAAGCACAATAAAGTGCAGTGCAATAAAATGAGGTGTGCCTGTACTACCTACCCATTCAAATATTGTATTTTTGTTCCTTTTTAAATGATAATTGCCCTCAGTTTTGGAGATAAAAAAATTCTAACTTTTAACTTCTTCCTGTTATTCATAAAGTTGTGGGTGAATAGAGCCATTAATACATGTCATGTTCTGTCATGAATGCTGATCAGAAATTAAGGGAAAATTAATTGCAAAGAATATACTCCTATGGCAAACATGTCAGAAGCCATGATTTACTACTGTAACTAGACTGTCTGATTCAGATGGTGGTTGGCAGGGCAGCCTGGGTTATGACAGATGTGGCTGACTGATCACCACTGAAAGGCAGCATTAATAATGGACTTTCAGAGATTGTAAATGTAGGTAAGTAGAAGGTTGCCTTTACAAGTAGAGAAGCTGGAGATTTTGCTCTAAATATGCTCTTCTTCTTTCTCCCAAATCTGCTTAAACATAGGCCATGCTTATGTGATCATTCAGAATGAGCCAAGTTGTAGGAATACTTTTGCATTTTGACTAAAAGTTACCCTGAGACAGCAGTAAAAACCTCTATTCGTAAAACAATCCTAAAGAGCAGTGTTTTATCACAGACACCAGTGTGGTCTCTTGTCATTATTTTTGAGTCTGTCTGTGGACTAATAATCAAGCAGCTAAAAATAACAACCACTGTTGTCCCTCAGTTGGAGGTTAAGGCCAGTCATTGTCAGCAGTTAGCATAGTCTAGACACTAAACAAGATGTGAGGAACAAGAAGCAGATAGTAACCTATAAGCAGTTTTAGCAAAGCATTGCGTCTTGATCTATTGCCTGTTTATCTCTGTGGGGAAGCCCGTTTTGTACCCTGTGGGACATTTCCAGGACTATTTGCTTCTGCCCATTTGTACCGCTAGGCTATTTGCGTGGTTTCTGGATAAATGAAATAATACTATATAAAAGCTCTAAATTATTCTAACTTATCTCTATACTTTATATCAGATAGAAATGAGTTGGAGAGGTCTTCTGGTTTGTGATAATTTCTGAAGACAAGTTTGATATTTGCTGCTTATTAATAAAAAAATACTTTGTCTTCTGGCTTTTCTCCTTGGGTAATTGTGAGAACTCAGGGCATAAGGGTAACAATAAGAATAAAATGTTCATCTGCCTAGTATGAATTTATTCAACAATTTGTATATTGGCTTAAGCATTTTTTAATATTTTCTGAACGCATTTTAGGGTTTATCTGTCTTTGGTTGTGATTTTCAAGAGAATAGTATTCATGGTGATTAATTGTTCGTGCCATCTTTAAGCAGGTAGTTGTATAACAAATACTGCTTGAAGTTAACACTGGTGGTGACTCCTATATCCATTTGTCTTCAGCATTAGCATAATGGACCTGATTTGGAGCTGGCTGATTTTGGATTTGAATGTGACTGGAAATGTCTTAGAGTGTCTCCATACAGTAATAAAATTTTCAGCTTGAATGCCAAACAGTTCTTTTTGACAAAGAGGTACAGGATAAATAGAGCTTCAGAAAGTGCCTGAGAATTCACAGAAAGAACCACAATCTGAAGATGCAGGACAGAGGCTTCAAATTACAGTGGAGAGACAGCAGTGTTGTAACACCAGGTGGTCATTGCTAGAGGAGGAAGCAAAGCCAACAATAGGCGCCTTGCAGAGCTTCCTGGAGAAAAGGGAAAGCTCCTTAACAGTACTTATGATGAAGCTTCTTACCTTAAAAGGAATTTTCAGCAAGAGCCTAAGATCAAGAACCTTTTTGACAATAATGATACAGTGAACACTTCATCCTAGCTCACTAAAATAAAGGGCAGAAACTCAGTTGTTAGAAAAAGAGAAAGATGAGATGTATTTGGGAGATGGAGAAAGTTAGTTCACAAGGAAATAGCCTCCACTTAGAGCATAGGGAGGATAAATCTCCCTGACACTTGGGACCCAGGGATTCCTGAAACTTTGGGTGTGTGGTAGGGTGGGAGGTGGGAATGGAGAGGTATGAATCTGCGAGAGTTTCAAGTATCTGGCACAAGGGAAGGAAAATACTCTGTTGAAAATCTTCTTGAGGTGGCTTTGGCAGGAGCAGTGGAGACAAGAGTAGGTGGTATTGGCCACCTGCCACACAAGGTCTTAATTGTTCTACTTTTTGTTCAAACCCTTTGCATGCGGGATATTACTCTAGGAACAGGTGGTTGCTGTGGCAGCGAGGGTGGCACCTGTTACTTCAGTTGGAGACAAGATCTCCTGGGTCTGCAGAGATAGTCAACTGAGAATGGCAGAGACATGCTTTTAGGAGACAGAGGAAAATACACCTAAGCACCCAGAAGTCTTTGTCCTGCTGTCTGAGCCAGAGTCACTGACGGGTCAGAGTTGCCAGATTCTGCAGCATCAGCACACTAGAAGTCTGGGAACTTCCTAGGAAATCATGATAAATGCCTAATGAACAGCCCATGTTTTCTGTGCCACATGGCACGTCACTTTGTTCTTCACGTCACTCAGTTTAACAACCTGACTCCACATTTTTTTGTTCCCTTGGATTTGGTTCCCTAGCTTTGAGTGTTTACTGTCCTGGAAGCTGCATAGGATCTTTGTTCCATGCACAGAACAGTGCAAAGAGGATCATTTTTGCAAGTGTTAAATTTCTTGCTTTAAATTATTAGCTGAGCCGAGGGGTTTATTTTCCACAAACAGGTACTATACTGTGACTAGAATAGTGACTTTCAAACTTTTTTGACTACCATGACTCATAGGAATAAATTTGTTTTACATCAAGACCCCGTAGACAAACCTATGCTTATAAAAAAGCTAGAAAGTTTAACAAAATAATACTAACTCCAACAATATGCTATATAGTATAATTTTCCGGTTTTATTCTATTTTGCTTTTGAAAATGCCTTTTGTAATTCACAAAACTTATTTTGTAGCAGACAATGTGGAACAATCTGCATTTTAAAAAAACACTAGTTAAGAACAAGGGTGAACAAACTATAGCCAGGGCCAAATCTGCTTTTTTAGTAGTTTTTTTTGGAACACAGCCATGTGTATTCATTTACGTATGGGGTATGGATACTTTGTAGTTGTGACAAAGACCATGTGGCCCAGAAAACCTAAAACATTTACTGTCTTTTCCTTTACAAATAAATGTACTGTCACCTACTCTGGAACAAAGAAAGGCAGTTTGGGTACATAAATGAGTATAGTTTATATTTACATTTATATTCATATTTTTTATGCACATGCTTACCTGTATATAGGTCTATTTATAGTTAGGTATTCTCAAATAATCTTCTAGTACATTTCAAAATATACTTAGGCCACCTAGAATGCAGTGTCCACTGAAGACATGTCTTGGGAATGCTTACTGGTTGCTGCCATTGAAGTGTGTGAATAGCATGAAGATTTTAAAGTTGCCTGTTTTGGGGAGTTGTGGTCACTTACAATGGGGCTGGACAACCTGAAGAAAGAATGATAATAAAAAAAATTATAAATTGTTGGCACAAAAGATGGACCATTCACAAGGACCTTCTATGCAAGTTTTTTGTTTTTTTTGTTTTTTTTTTTTGTTTGTTTGTTTTTAAATTTCTGTATCTTAGAGCTTTAAGACCAAGAGAAAATAAAGTAAGTTTCATCTTGGAGGTTGCTGATATAATTTCAGTTGAATTCATGGCTTTATCAAAATGTTATAAGAGTAAGGATGTTGGTTGTTCTAACTATTGTGGGAAGGTAGGACAGGTGTTTAATGAGGGCCACTAGATGTGCTGGATGCTTTGGGGAAAACCTTATGATCCAGGTGAAGATACTGGGCACACACACGTGACCACAGGATGAGAGGCCACTGGCAGTACCTAGTGATGACCAAATAAGTGCAATGGACATTCAAGACTGAAGGATATCAGAGAAAAAAAGAGGTTAGAGCTAAGCCGGAGAAATCTTAGGGTGCTAAGGACTGGGAGTTAGGAAGATGTGAACCTGGGATCCAGACCACTCTGGCCGCTCAGGCTTAAATCACGGAATCTTTCTGAAACTCCCGAGTCCTTATCTGTTAAAACGGGAGTTGGGTCACAGATGGTTCTAGAATTGCCTTATTGTTCTACGTTTTATGGTTTCTCAGTCACAAAAGAAGTAAGAATTAAACCAAACCTTAAGGAAGTTAAGATTTTATTACAAGGGTGTAGGTATAGGACATTTCAGAAGGTGGGAATCACACAAACCAAATGGGGAACAAGAGAGTGTGACCTTCCTGTTAGAGGATGCAGAGTGGTTTGTGGTTTGTCCTAAATATTATAAAGATAAAAAAGCAGACATTCTGAAATATAAACCATCAGTACTACATTGTGGATGAAGGGAACAGCATGATTGGATTTGGGCTGCTGGTCAAAGGTGTTGATGTCCATCTATCCCTAGGTAACTCTGGTTCACTTGAATCCTTTAAGTTTCTTACATTTGGCCTTTGGTCAATATCATTCCTCTAATTCTGTTGCTGCTCATCAAATCAAAAAAGACATGGTGAAGAATAATTCTATATCCTTATATTTTTAACATTGAAGGAAATGAAGATGTATCTCTGGTTACCTTAACGAAGTTTTCTGTCATAGTGACCTGTGGTCTGTAAATAGCACATCACCACCCCCGTTATCTAGCCCCATAGGCTAATGGAGTGCTTGGGACTGTATCATGAATATTTTTGAGCATATACATTTAGGAGAAAAATGTATTGACTATATGATGTTTGGTGCAACAACAAATTGACAAAAACTTGTAAATGTTCTCACAGTCTGAGGGAGAGAGAGGGTGACGCTTCAGTCTTCTTGAATTTACAATTGCACATTAGCAGAAGCACTGTTTAAGGGGTTAACAGTTTTTGGACAGAATTGAGGCTAAGTGGTTTGTTTTGGTTTTAATAAGTCATCCTCACAGGATTGCTTTTTTTCTTATTAGTTGCCTTTTTATTTCAAAGGCTATAAGGTAGCATTTAAGAGGTTATTTTGATTGAAATACTAAGTAGCTGCTTTCTATTTATATTTTTAATCAGGCTACCAAATGATTCATGTCTGACATTGAATGCAGTAAAACAATGGGTATTGAATATTGTCATCTTGAAGCTACCAGCGTGACTTTTCTTGCTGCTGGCTTTCACAGAAGTATGTTTGAGGATGATTGGAATTGTGTATAAATAATCACAGTAAATATTTGTGTCACTTTTCACTTTCAAATGAAGGATTTTGTCAAGAAAAATGGCATTAACCTCATAACAGCAGTGTTTGAATAAATACCTTTAGTAAGGAGAACATTATTTCTGTTACACTTCTCAGGAGAAGTAAGATAGATAAAGAACAGTATCAATTACCATATTATTTGTTGCATCATCGTGGAGTAACAAAATAGCTTCAAGTACTTGCCTGGTAACAGAGACAAGTCACTATAGAACAATACCTGAGATTTCATGTTTACTTATTAATCACTATTGGTAATAATTCAATAATAGATGGTATAGGATGTTTTGGAAAAAGATCCACACAATTTAGATCACGTTTAGTCTGTTCTCATGCTGCTATGAAGAAATACCTGAGACTGGGTAATTTATAAAGGAAAGAAGTTTAATTGACTCACAGTTCTGCATGGCTGGGGAGGCCTCAGGAAACTTACAATCATGGTGGAAGGCAACTCTTCACAGGGTGTCAGAAGAGAGAATGGGTGCAATAGGGGAAATGCCAGACACTTATAAAACCATCAGATCTCATGAGACTCACTCATTATCACGAGAACAGCATGGGGTAAATTGTCCCCATGATTCAATTGCCTCCACCTGGTCCTGCCCTTGCTACGTAGGCATTATGGGAATTACAATTCAAGGTGAGATTTGGGTGGGGACACAGAGCCCAGCCATATCAGATAGATTACGTACATTTTATTCTATACCAGTTAGACTTCTCTATAGTCCTAATTAACATTATCAGTGGTCCCTTTTCGGTCCATCTAGCACCCTAGCAATCTGAAATACAGTCAGTTTGTCATACAAGATCTGGTTATCAGAAGATTGATCTAGATTTTGCAGTTAATGTATATTTAAATAGACTTGCAGTCATTATACATGTAGACATAGATGGAAATGCTCTAATACTCAAACAGCCTCTGCATCACAGTATCCTCTCTCTGCCTCATCTACTTGGAGAGGTTGGATTTTCATTGTTGAATAGCATGATTGGGGTGATTTTTGGTATTGTGTATGGATGTGTTATATGAATCTCACTGTAGCACAAATAACCTGCTATAGATTGAATGTCTGTGTCTTCCCAAAATTCATATGTTGAAACCTAATCCCCACTGTGATGGTATATGGAGGTGGGGCCTCTGAGAGGTGATTAGTTCATTAGAGTCCTCATGAATAACATTTGTGCTGTTATAAAAGAGGTCTCAGAGAGCTCTTTTCTCTTTTCCACCATGTGAGCACCCAGAAAAGACAGCAGACTATAAATGAGGAAGTGGGCCCTCACCAGACACTGACTCTGCTGGCACTTTGATATTGGACTGTTCAGCACTCACAATTGTAAGAAATAAATTTCTGTTGTTTAAAACCCACCCAATCTGTGATATTCTATTATAGCATTCTGAACAGACTAAGACAATGCCGTAATGTGAATGTGGGCTTCAGATGTGCAACAAAACAGGGAAAAATGGACAGTGTGCATGTTGAGGCAAAAGAGAGAAATGCATTATGAATGATATTTAGAAGACCTAGGGGTCCAAAAAAACTTTTTTTGAATCTGCCATGATACAAAAACAGCTAAAAGAAAAATTTTAAAAATGACCTTAATCAAGACATCTGAAGATACTGTAGAAATAGAAATGTAAGAGGGAGCAGCTTTGTCCCCTAATGGTTATCACTGGGGAAAAACTCATTAAGATGTCCCGGCCTTTCATAAAAGATCCATTCATTCATTCATTCATTCATTCATTCATTCATCAGTTATTGAGTCCCTTCCATCATCTAGGCCCCAGTCTAGGCACTAGGTATATTTATGCAACAAAATAAACATAGTCTCTCCCACTGTGAAATTTACCTTCTAGTGAGAATGGATGATAAGCAAACAAATATGTAATTTCTGTCTCCATGGTATAATATACACTATGAAAGAAATGAAGTAGGATAGATGAAATAGGGTGTGATGGGGGAGAGAAATTTTATTGCTATTTTATAAAGTTAGTGAGGGATGTGAAATCAAGAAGTTCCTTTCTGAATGAGAGATAATGCCGCATGTGAATATGGATAGGAATGATCCATGTTTGGATGAAGGAGTGTGGATAAGTGGAATGCTTACAATTGAATTTAGTGGAGAGTTACCACTATCAGTAATGCCAGGATTTCATCATGAGAGTAAGTGCTACAGTTTAGGTCAAGGACAAGGTCATTGGGGCAGAGAAGTTCAAGGATGGTGGAACCAGAGTATTTTTGCATAGTTATCTAGTGAATACTAGATAATACAAAATAATTTTGAATACAAAAATTATGAAAGGAGTGGTGTTAGAATTATAGTGAAGAAAGTGTTAAATTCTTCAAGGAATCAGGGGCATGTTCCAGGGATTCTGTAAATGACCGCAACAATATTTAGATAAATAAGTATAAAGCATTCATTACTTAGCAGATCGGATGCTCCCATCTGTTCCCACTCCCCTGACTGGAAGGCTGGGGAAACATCCTGGTCCAAGTTGATCCAGTGAGACTATTATTTATTTGGAGCTTAAGAGACATTGAAACCAAGAGGGTATAAAAATGATATTTGAATGGCATCAGCTGAGTCAATAAACTGGAAAATTGAGTACAATTGGATCATGATAATGAGGCAGTGCTAGGCAACATGTGAGGCATATAGCTGAGGGATTCGAGGGGCAAGGGTAGGAGAGCAAAGGAGCATGTGGGAATCAGGCCATTTAAAGGTTATTTGGAGATAGGAGGGTAGAACAGGAATACAGGAGATTGTTCAGGCTTCAGAGAGGTCCCTATGGTGTGACAGAGGTTGTCCTAACTTACTTGTTTAAAGGGCCAGGATCAGAGTGGACAATACCCAAATGCCCAAGAATATTGTCCCTCCTACATAATAACTTTTTAATAATTATGAACACCCCCACCCATGCAGAATTCCATCTCTCTATTCTGACTACTGCTTATGAAAACTTGTGTGTTCATCATACTATCAGCCTCTTTTACTTGGGCATTTTGGTGCATGAATGTCGAAAAGCATTTTCTCTGGAATTAAGATTATTAAATCAATTTTACTGGAAGGACTAGAGTTTTCATCTGAGATTGCTCCCTGGGGAGGCAGCCAGACAGCAGCATCTGCCTACAGCTTCAGGGAGGATCACCATTAATGAATGTGAGTAGAGAAGAATGGGTGGGTGGGAAGAGCTCCTGTTTACCCCATTGGTACTCTTGGGCCCCTTATGGCTGCCATCATTTGCAATGACATTTAAAATTCTCCCTAGTTTTCCATCATTTGTCTATTTCCTTCATTGAGTCTCGTTATGCTTACAGTTTGTGCAAGATTTTCTCCCGTTTAAAAAACCTGCTTAAGATGCAGAACCTTGCTTCCCATCTACTCTTTTTACTTCTTGCTGCTGTTCTTGAAAATAATTACTGTATATAGTCAATCCACAAAGCATGAGAATAGGTAGAACCTTTACGGATTCTACATTATGAATTTAAGATTGCAATCTCTTCATTTTCACAAATGCCAAAGATGAGGGTCTCTGCTTTCATTTCTTTCCTGTCAAAAGGACTAAATTTAGTTGGTTGATTTACTTTTTATCATTCAAACATTAATTTTGCAAAGCAAAGAAACTTTTCTAGATGGACTTTTAAAAGATAATATATCTGAACCCCAAAGCCCCACATCACAGATAATACATCAGAGACCTTTGCAGGGAGTTGGGTAACTTTTTTCCCCATATTCTCATTTATCATTTAGTAGATTTCCTTTCTATATTCAGAAATAAGGTGTGAAAGTCTCCATTTGTCTGAATTTTCTATTAAAGTGAAACAGGTGTGTATTTTCAATGTTCTAACAAGTTGTGAAGATCGTAAATGAATTCTTAGAACTCTGACTCTTAGTCTTCATGTCCAGATGGAACTAATTTCTTTTCCTTAATGTTTGTTGTTTGTTTGTGAAATAAAGTGATTGGAAATAAAGACCTCTGAAGGTTGTATGTGTGTGAGTAATAAAATAATTCTGAGTTGGCTCATGGCAAAGCTCTTGGCATGGCTCTAGAGTGACTGTCACTCATCTGCTTAACTGTCTGAATTTTCTGCTGTCTTTGTTCAAAACCCTTCCCACACATATCCAGCCTTTACCCTCCCTATCATCCCTTAAGTAGCCTTGCCCACCACTCCTTACCTGAGGAGATTTTGAAACCATCTTTGAAACATTTGACTCCCTCAGTTTCCTTCTACATCTGATTTTTTTTATCTTTCAAGGTAAACCACAATGTTATAACATCATCATGATTTTCAAACATTTCCAATTGATTGTCATTCAAAGCTGATTTTAGGGCTCTTCAACTATAGTTGATGCTATTGATGGATCAATATAAGAAAGAATGTCTGTAACAAACTTGTTTAGTCTCAGTTGTGTAATTATATTCAACAGTGATAACTATGAAGTATTTTAGCACACTTTTTACATGTCTGAGTTTTAAATTTTAATTTAAAATTTTAGGTAGATTTTAAAGGAGCCATTCGGTATTGTATGTGCCGATTTGTAGTATGCTTGCAAATATACGTAATGTTGCACACTGTAAGTACCCTGATTTAAAATCAGAATTTTAAAAATTCTTTTATAATCTGTATAGCAGGTAAAACATTGAAGATATATGATTGGAAAGAAGACAGAGTGAAATCTTAGTGGTATTAACTGAGAATTTAGTTCTCAATTGTTCTAGCAGCAAAATACAGAATCATTAATTTTAAAAATATTTATTGACTACCTACTATGTGCCAAGCTTTATTTTATTTTTTATTTGTTTTTGAGACGGAGTCTTTCTCTGTCACCAGCGCAGTGACCCGATCTTGCCTCACTGCAACCTCCACCTCCCAGGTTTCAGTTATTCTTGTGCCTCAGCCTCCAAGTAGTTGAGATTACAGGTGCCTACCATCACTCCTGGCTAATTTTTATATTTTTAGTAGAGATGGGGTTTCACCCCAGGCTGGTCTCCAACCCCTGACCTCAGGTGATCCAATCACCTCGGCCTCCCAAAGTGCTGGGATTACAGGCATAAGGTACCACACCTGCTTCAAGCTTTGTTTTAAATACTGAGGCTACAGCAGTGAAAAAATAGAGGCTAAAATTCTTGACCTCAATTCTGCTCCTCGATGAACTCATATTCTTCTCGATAATAAATCAGATTAAATATAGGTTGATAAGTGCTAAGGAGAAAGGAGAAAAGGGGATACAAGTTTCATTCTAAAGATTGTAATTTTAGCTTAGCTAGGAAAGTTACCCATCAAGGAGAATATTCTTAAGTAAAAACCTGGTGTATGAAGAAGGTTAATAACTTGCTGTTTAAAGTGAAGGCTAGTAAAGGAGCAACATTCCCTATGTACATGTAAATTGGAACTGCTGCTTGCTTTACTCTGTTGTTGGCCTAGTTAGGGGTGGAAACTCAAGCATGGTGAGGCCTTCTTAGGAAGTCTTGAGCCAGTGAAGCAAGTGAGTGCTTCTTGTCCAGGGACTTGGGTGTATTTGGCTTAGGTAACTGGTACCCTAGAAATTAATGTCAAAGTTGGAATGACCATAGAAACAATCTGGTTCAACTCCCACTGTATAGTAAAGAAAAGTGATAGCCCCCAAAATGTTTGCTAAGTTGGATTGACCAAAATAATTTGATGATACCTAACACTAAACCCACATATGTCTTTTCCCAATAGAGTGTTTTTTTCATAATATCTTACTTCCTTTAGGTACCACCATTGTAGTGGTAGTCATTAGAGACCTATTTTAAACTCTAATAAGATGTGGCTGGGAAATTAAAAAAAGCCCTCTTCTCTGCTCATTTTCCTTCTCTGTCATTATTATTATTATTATTATTTTTAAAGTGATCAACTCTGGAATGGCACTGATTTCTTAAAACATGACAGTATCAGAAAATCCTCATAATAGAAGCTCTGAGTCTCTCATTTCTTTTCAAAAAATTTCTTTAAAAATTTTTTGTTTTGCTTCGTTTTTTTTTTTTTTCTTAAAAGAGACAGAACAGCTGGTTCTCTCTGAGCTATTGTTTTGGATTCAGCTGCAGTGATTATTTAATACTTTGTGCATCATTCATACCTAGTATGTTCTGCTCCACAAAAAACATTTGTGGGTTAATGAAGTTGTACACATATATGTCAGCAAGGGCCTGTCTTAAGCACAAGGCACTCTGGAAGCTCTTCTATTTAATACAAAATATCCCACCTAAAATTTCTGTTTAGTAAATTTGAATTTTTAGTCTTTTGTACAAATAATTTCATGGTACCATAGGCACTGGGGTCAGGAGTATCAGCATTTTGATTTGGTGAGCAGGTTAATTGTGTATAAAGTAAGCCTTCGTGAACGCAAAAAGTTGCTTCACCTCTCTTGCATGCACATGGCATAGAGATCATTTTTACAATATGTAGTCATAAAGGGGATCTTTAGAGACTGTTTTCTGCCAGTCACAGTAAAAATTATCAGGATGCTTGCAATATCATAACCATAGAAATTAGAAGAGATTATATGCTGTGATTCATGGAAGGACATTACCTTGTCTGAGAAAAGAGCTGCATTTTGTGTATATGTGTGTTTGTGTTCATGTGCATGCAAATTTGTGTGCCTGTTTGAGTAGTGTGTGATTCTTTACTACTTCCTTTCTGCTTTTCATTGTTTCTAGAGCTGTCTAATCTTCCATTACTATCCCAGGGCTTTACTTACTGGTAAAAAAAAAAAAAAAAAAAAAAAAAAAAAAAAAATTAAACATTTAAGTCCCCTTACAGGAATCATTATTTTAGAGACTAAAATAGCAGAACTATATGAGATACTTTTTACTTCACTACCCCTAGGGGAAGTTTTTAAAAATATTTAATCATTTAAAATATACTGATTATGACTTCTTTAGTTAAATGATATAAATCAAATAGAGAATCCTAGCAGTAGTATTCTTCAACGTATTCAGCTAGCACAGTGCTGCCTATCTAGTAAACACTGAATGAATAGGTATGGATGAGTTGACCATGGGTGTTTTAAATTTATTTTCATTCATTTGTTTGCATTTAATTATCCAAATATACCTACCTATAGAATGTAACAAATGCTTCTGATGAGTCTATTATGCTTTAGATTTTGGGGAATATAATGGTGAACAAGAGGTAGTCTTTGCCCTCAAGGAACTCAATTGTCATAGGATATAAAAGAAACTTCTAAGACCACTCTTAGTTGTCATATTTGTTATATTAAGCATCTCCAAAGCATGGCCCTATGCATGTTGCTAGAGATACAAAGAAAATTAATGAAGTACTCTTGCCTTCAGGTAACTCACAGATTAATCAGTGGGCAAGACCTACATACAAGACTCAGGAAGGTAAGGCCTGGTAGGGTGATAAATGAATACCAATCGTCTTGTCCTTCCCTCTGTGTTCCAGACAAATGCATGTCTGCCTCATACGTCCGATGGATGAAACTTCCTAATTCTTCCAGTGACTTAGATTTCCACACTTAGAATTCCTTTCTGCCTTACTTTCATCTTTTGTCTTTCATTTTTAATCTTCTTTCTCATATTCTCTCAGAGTTTCAAAGGGAGAAAAAAAATCTAGTCACTCTATTCTCACAGACTCCCTTCTGCTTGGAACAATAATTATTCAACAAAGGGGCTAGAGTTTTTCAGGTATATTATCTCCATTGAACCATTTAGGCCCCTTTTTGCTCTCAATTTTTTGATCATCTAAGATTGCATCTGCAGAAGACCCCATTATTGCCACAAACTATTTAATCAACTCAGTGACCTTCATCACACTATAGGCAAAGACCCACAGAGGTAATTTTAGCAAAAGTGAATTCCTCATATTTGATTTGATGAAAGGATAAAATCACTCTATTCAACCTAAGTGACCCTATTTGGATTTTTTTATTAAAAAAAAATCCTGGATTAGCTTAGATTTGTCAGTGACCAACCTTGCATAAGATAAAATATAATTATATGGCAATTTTAACCTCTTGAAATTGGTTTTGGCGGGGAAAGAGATACAATTAGCTGAAATAAGTGAGGGTTGAAGGGAGAAAGAGAAAATTTTAGAATAGTTTTTAGTTTTACTTTCCCTATTGGAGATGCTAAATTAAGATTTCTAAATGAGAATTCAGTGTGTCAGAATGCTTTGGCATGATGCACAGTATATTACTTATTCTATAGATGACTGAGCAGGTGAATGGATTTGGGCAAATCCAAAGTCTCAGGTTTTATGACTGAATCAGAAATGAATTTTCTTTCTCACAAATGCCTAAATAACATATATTCATAAAGCTTTCTTTCTTTTTCTTTTTTACATGCTGTGAACATGGAACACAAAGCTTTCCCATCAAATATTTCTCCTATCAAAAAGAGATATACTTGCATAAAGATTGGCTGTTATATTCTGTATTTATATACAGAGGTATATTTTATTCTTGTCTGAGCAATTAGAATTGCCTCTAACTTGTTTCAATGACTCCAGTTTCTCCCTATTCAAGTCAGTTTTGCAATCTGCTATTTGATTAATCTTTGGGAAACTCTGATATCACTCATCTGCTCGAAACTTGGAATAAGCTCACATTGTTTCTATAACAAGAGTCAAATGTTTTATTCTGATCTTTGAAAACGTTAATTTTACCTTAATAATATCATTTATTATTTGATTTTATTGGTTCTATTTCAACCCAATGAAACTACTGCTATTTGCCATACCAAACACAAACTTTCCCCTTTCCAAGCCCTTTCTTTAAGTGCACTCTCTGTTTTATTAGATGAGCTCCCTGTGCTCTTATTACATCTAAAGGCTTTCTACTGAAAGATTGAAAGGCCACTATTTTTACAAAGTTTATCCAGAATCTTCACTACCATAAGATTTTTTTCTCTTTCCCTAAACTCCCAACGTACCTTATACATACGTAATCTCTCTCTCTCTCTTCCTCTTTCTCTCTCTGTCTCTCTCTATCTGTAAGAGAATGACTTGAATCTCCTAGAAGACAATAACAATGTAATCTTCATTGTACCTCTTGTGTGTGTTCTGCCTTTCATAAATAGAAACCTAATAATCATTTCTAATACAGAATTTGGTGTGAGGCTTGTCTGTTATCCATGGCCAAAAATCTAGAATTGTGGAGATGCAGGAGAAAAAGTACTCTCAACATAAATAATTTTACTGTGAAGAATAACTAAAGTGCCTCTATATCATGTCAAAACTACAGAAGAGGGTATGTGGTAGCTATTGTCTTGTCTACACCAGTCAGAACTTGTAGCAAGAAAAAAGAGAGGTCATGGAAATAGCTTGTGCAGAGACAATTGGCAACCCTAAAACATTAATTAAGATGTGGTGCAATTAACATACTGTGCTTCACGTTCAAAAGAGGAAAAGAGTAACAGCATGTGATAGATGTCAATATGTGGTTCTGGTACCAATCGGGAAGAACGGTAAGGTCAGAAATCAAAGGAACATCCAATTCAGGTATCCAGAAATGTCATAATTCAAAAAGGCAGCTCTCATTTTTCATAGATGTCAATATGTGGCTCTGGTACCAGTCAGGAAGAATAGCGAGGTCACAAATCAAGGGCACACCTCATTCGGGTATCTAGAAATGACATAATTCAAAAATGCAACTCTCATTTTTCATATTATTCAACAGAAGAGCTAGGCAGGTATGTTTTAATTCTGTAATTAAAGGCCATCTGGAAAGTTTGAATTCAAAGTTTAATTTTAATTTATGTTATGCTTCTGAGTTTCTGTGTAATAATGATAGATCCCTATCTACTAATCTACCTGCACATCCTAAGAATCATATATCAACAGAAATATTCAATCAGAACACCTTTGCCTTTGGTTGTATTATAACTAGGAGAAATTGCTTTAATTTACAGTGAGTAAGGGAAATAAACACTATAAACAAGCAGAGTCATCTTTGGAGCTCACACCCAAGCAGGTCAAGGGGAGGTTGTGTGAAAAAGAGTTAAATATGGAGAGTATAGTAGGTGGTGGAACACAGAGATCATACAATGTTAACCCCAGAGCAAGAGGGCTGTACCTTGAGTGGAAATATCAAGAATATGTGTAAGGTCTTGTGGGTCAGGGCACTGGCTACTGAGGAGTCAGTAAAAAGAAGCTTGAAAAGTGATCAAGACAAGAATTGGCAAAATAGAGAAGATGCCACTCCTGGGAAAGAGGAAGATACATTGGAAGGAGGAGTGTCTCCTTGGAGCCTTAGTGGTTAAGGAAAGAAGGCAGAGGCTGAAGAGATGAGTACTGCTGAAATAATGTAGTATGAAAAAGAAGAAGAGGAAGGAGGAGGAGGGGAAGTTATTTTTAAAAACTGCTTTTTATTGTGGCAATAAAAAGAGATAAATAGATTTTAAAAAGTGGGAGACCTATCCATTTATCTTCCCTCACCATAAGATCTCCTCTTGTTGGACCGGGAAAATCCAACACAAATAAATATGAAAAATAAAGACAGGAACCCATCCTCACTCCTGTAGCTGCAGACAGGAGGAAGACAAAAGGACAGCGCTAATGATATGTCTCTTAGATGGGGTCTGCAGCTGCCACTGAGGTGTAGCTGCTTACGCACCTCCTTGATGCCTGTCAGGACTTCTGAAAGGCACAAGGCCAGGAACTCCCCCTGAGCAGGACTGCAAGGTTCTGCAGCCAGTGCAGAAAATGGATCAGCTTCTCTGAGACCCCTTTACCACCTACCCACTTCTTCCTCTTTATCTCTCCTACATTGTCTTGCTAAATATAGACTTGGTAATTAAAATGTTGATTGAAGTCTGGGAAAAAAAATTAGGGACCCAGTATCCATACAAAAATACCCAAAGAAATAACAGATGAATAAGAATAAAAACTATCTGACATATTAAAACATGTAATGTAAAAATTACAGCCGTAAAATTGTAAAATGATACTTCAAAATGAATGAAAAACAGTATAAAGAGAAATCACAGTTACAAAAGAGTATCATGAATTAGAAATTTAAAACAAAGGATACAAAAAGAAAAGCAATGTAAAACTAGGTAATTAACAGAATGCAGGAAAGAAATGAAGAAAATGGCAAAATCATCTGAGAAATTTGAAGTAACAAATTTATGTATCTGGTACATTGTCATGGCACAAATAAATATACATTTATGTATTTGGTTGTTTTAGCTGCTCAGGCTTCCCAGGTTCCGTAACAGTGTACCAGAGACCATGGTTTAAACACCAAAAATATATTTTATCACCATTCTGGAGGCTGGAAAGTCCAGGGTGAAGGGCCAGCAGGGTCTGGTTTCTGATGAGGTTCTTTTCCTGGCTTGCAGACGTTGGGTGCTCATATAGCCTTTGCTCAGTGCATGCATTTGAAGAAACTCTCTCCTTAACTTTCTCTTATAAGGTCACTAGTCCTGTGGGATCAGGACCCCACCCTTGTGACTTCATTTAATGTTTGCTACTTCTTAAAGACCCAGTCTTCAAATGCAGTCTATACCGGGGGCTTCAACATATGAATTTTAGGGGAGAGGGATACATAATTTGGTCCATAGCAGTGAACAGAGGGAACTATACATAAGTATAAGTGCTGTAGGGGACATGGAGGATAGAAATGGGGAAAAGCCAAGAGAAGAAAACAAATGATAAGAGTAAAAATAATTAAAGAGAAAATTATAGATATAGAAGACAAAACACAGAAGATATAAATACATATTTTTGGTGTCCCAGGAGAAGAAAAGCAAAAAGTGAGACAAAATTAAATAAAGCTTAGAACCATTCTCAAAAAAGTCTGTTGAAATGAAGACCTGAAATTATATATTATAAGGTTCATTTTTCACTTACAAAAATTGACCCAGGATGATAATCTCTAAAACATAGCAAAGAAAGACTAAGTTCTTTACAAAAAAAAAAAAAAAAAAAAAAAAAAAAAAAAAAAAAAAAGGAAATGGGTTGACATTAGTTTTCTTAACAGAAACATTCAACATAAGAAAATAAAGGAGTGCCATTTTTTAAGATATGAACAGAAAGGGAGTGGAGACTGCCATTCCATTCAAATTGTTACTTAAGTCTAAGTCTACCAAATAACTACGGAGCATGCAAAAACTTAGGGAATCTTGTACCTAGAAGCCCTTCTTAAGGAAACTACTAGAATATGAGCTTGATAAAAAATAAAGATAGTGGATACTTAGACAGAGGTATTGGTGGTACCTATTTTATATATTTAATCCTAAATTGCAAATGTAAAACAAAGTCGTGGACAAGGGAAAAAGGAGAGTTTGTTGTTTTAGGCTCTACCAAGGTAAAAATAACAAAACTAAATCATTGGGGGGAGAGTGGGAAAGAAGGGAGATAAATGGTGTCATTGGATATTGTTGTAATCCATTTAAAATGGATTTTGTTGAAGCTTACAATAGTGACACAATATGCATTGTCTAAAAGAAGAGTACTTGGAGAAATGGCTATTTGCAGGTTTGGGGCAATGAAAGTACAAGGTGAAGTTAGGTTGCCTTGTTGTGGTAGAAAGTACGGAAATACTCCTTGACTAATGGAGTTGAGTTGAAGAGTTGGGCAAGCTTTAAGACGTTCTCATTGGTCAGTCTTGGGACATTTTGAGCATCTGAAAGAATAATGACTAAAATCGATTGTAACCTATGTATTATATAAATATCCAAGAATCCACAATAATATAAAAATAGAGAAAGTTTAAAAAATAAATTATTAGGGGCACGTTCAAGATGGCCATCTAGAAGCAGCGGTGATTAGAGGCTCCCATTGAAAAGAGCCAAAACAGCATGTGAATCCTGCACTGGCAATCAAGTATCTGGGTTCTGTCATCAGGACTGACTAGGCAGCTGGCGTGACCCACAGAAAGGAAGAGCAGTGTAGGGCAGTGGCCCACCTGAGAGCCACATGGGGCAGTGGAGCCCCCACCCCACAACCAAGGGAGGTGGTCAGTGAGTATGCTACCCAGCCTGGGAAACGGCACTTTTTTCCATGTTTGAATTGGAAGATCCCACTAGTGGGCCCACATCACCAGGGCCTAGGGTCCCAATCGTGGGGCTATTCAGATTCTCAACAGCCACTTGGCTAGAATCTGCCTAACCCTGCTGAGTTCCTGGGGGGAGGGGCAGCCAATCACCACAGCTGCAGCTGCCTACTGTCTAAGCCATCTGAGCTCCTTGGGGGAGTGGCAGCAGGAAACACTAGGTTTGCTAGCTGCCTAACACACTAAGCTACCAGGTGGGGAGAAGGGCAGCATCCATCTCTATAGCTCTAGGCCATGCTTTCCCCTGCTGAAGCCAGGGAGGCTAGATGGCTTAGTCTCAAGAGGTATTCCCCACAGCCCACCACTGGCTATGGCAGACTGCAGCCAGAGCGTCTCTTCAAGCTGAACCCTGACCCATTCCTTCTCACTGGGTGGGGCCTCCTTGTAGGAACTCCAACAACTCCAGGCAGGGGCTCAGGGATAGAACTCTGATCTCTCCGGGACTGAGCCCCTAAGGGGAGGGGTGCCTGTAGACTCCACTGACTGCAGACTTAGTCTTTCCTCCTGCTAGCTCTGAAGAATTCAGGCAGCCCAGACAAGTGGGTTTTCCCCCAGCACAGCACACCCCCTCCACTAAGGGACAGCCAAAGAGCTTCATTAAACTGGTCCTGCTTCCTGTGTCACCCAACTGGGTGAGACTCCCCAACAGGGATTGTCAGACACCATATACAGGAGCATTCCTACTGGCATCAGGTCGGTGCCCCTCGAGGTCAGAGATCCCAGAGGAAGGAGCAGGCACCTATCTTTGCTGTTCTCCAGTCTCCTCAAGTGACATCTCCAGGCATGGGAGTGAACCAGATGAATAGGGCCTGAAGTGAACCCCCAGCAAACCACAGCAGCCCTGCAGAAGACAGACTTGACTATTGAAAAAACAAATGAGCAAACAGAAAGCAACAAAATCAGCACAACAAAAGAAGTCCCCACAAAAACCTCATTCAAGTGGTAGCCTCAAAGATCAAAACTAGACAAACTCATGAAGATGAGAAAGAATCAACAAAATCCGCTGAAACTCCAAAAGGCCAGAGTGCCCCTTCTCCTCCAAATTATTGCAACACTGTTCCAGCAAGGGTGCAGAAATGGATGGAGGATGAGATGGATGAACTCACAGAAATAGGCTTCAGAAGGTGGGTAATAACAAACTCCACTGAGGTAAAGGAGCATGTTCTGACCCAATGCAAAGAAGCTAAGAACCTTGATAAAAGGTTACAAGAGCTGCTAGCTAGAATAACCAGTTTAGAGAGGAACATAAATGACCCAATGGAGCTGAAAAACACAGCACAAGAACTTCAGGAAGCATGTGCAAGTATCAATAGCCAAATAGATCAAGTGGAAGAAAGAATATCAGAGACTGAAGACCATCTTGTTGAAATAAAGTATGCAGATAAGATTAAAGGGAATGAAAAAGAATGGACAATACCTCTGAGAAACATGGGACTATGTAAAAAGATTGAACTTATGATTGATTGGAGTACCTGAAAGAGGTGGGGAGAATGAAACCAAGCTGGAAAACACACTTAAGGATATTGTCCAGGAGAGCTATCCCAACCTAGGAAGACAGGCCAACATCCAAATTTGGGAAATACAAAGAATACCAGTAAGATACTCCACAAGAAGGTCAACCCCGAGACACATGATCATCAGATTCTCCAAGGTCAATATGAAGGAAAAAATGTTAAGGGCAGCCAGAGAGTAAGGCCACGTCACCTACAAAGGGAAGCCCATCAGACTAACAGCAGATCACTTAGCAGAAACCCTACAATCCAGAAGAGACTGGGGGCAAATATTCAACATGCTTAAAGAAAAGAATAAAGAATTTTCAACTCAGAATTTCATATCCAGCCAAACTAAGCTTCATAAGTGAAGGAGAAATAAAATCCTTTCCAGATGAGCAAATGCTGAGGGATGTCATCATCACCACACCTGCCTTGCAAGAGCTACTGCAAGAAGCACTAAATATGGAAAGGAAAAACTGATACCAGCCACTGCAAAAAACACACCAAAATATGAAGACCAGTGACACTTTGAAGAAACTGCATCAACTAACATGCAAAATAACCAGCTAGCATCATGATGAGAGGATCAAATTCACACACAACAATATTAACTTTAAATGTAAATAGGCTAAATGCCCCAATTAAAAGACACAGACTGGCAAATTGGATAGAGTCAAGACCCACTGGTGTGCTGTATTCAAGAGACCCATCTCACGTGCAAAGATATAGGCTCAAAATAAAGGGATGGAAGAAAGTTTACCAAGAAAATGGGAAGCAAAAAAAAAGCAGGGGTTGCAATCCTAGTCTCTGACAAAACAGACTTTAAACCTACAAAGATAAAAAAAGACGAAGAAGAGCATTACACAATGGTAAAGGGACCAATTCAACAAGAACTAACTATCCTAAATATATATGCACCCAAGACAGGAGCACCCAGATTCATAAAACAAGTTCTTAGAGACCTACAAAGAGACTTAGACTCCCATGCAATAGTAGTGGGAGACGTTAACACCCCACTGTCTATATTAGACAGATCAATGAGAGAGAAAATTAACAAGGATATTCAGGACTTGAACTTAGCTCTGGATCAAGTGAATCTAATAGATATCTACAAAACTCCCCACCCCAGAACACAAAATATACGTTCACAAAATATATGTGGGGCTTAAAACCTAGGTGACAGGTTGATAGGTGCAGCAAACCCACATGGCACACACATACCTACATAACAAACTTGGCATGTTCTGCACATGCACCACAGAACTTAAAGTAAAATAAAAATTTTAAATTATTTGCCACCATTGAAAATGACTATTAAGTCAACTTATCCTAAAAATTGGCAGTTGAAGAGAAAGAATTATACATATAGTCTGCTTGTTAGTAGGAAAAATGGTTCTGGCAAACCAAATAGCCCAATTCATGAGGGAAAGTTTTCTCTACATATGAATGTTAGCTAATAAATACAGAGATATGATAGAATTTTAAAAATATGCACACACGAATGAAATTTATATGTATTTGTGCCTGTGTATATTTCCTATAGTTAGAAAAATACAGGAATTATATGAATATATATAAAATTTCCTTTATATTCCTATATATCGGAAATTCATATATATGTAAATACATATAATTCCTACATATATATTCCTTTTGTATATAGTTATTGCAAGAAAACATTCTTTCACTTAACAGTCATTTAAGGACCTAATATACATGTTTCATAAATGCTGAATGTTTAATATTTGTATTATTTTCTCAAGTTAGATCATTTTAAGTAAGAGTTATGAATGCCATTAAACCATAACAATTCAGAACTGGAAGGATCCAAAGAAGTCATTTGGTTGACTCCCTTCTCTGTGTGCCATCTCATTTTATAAGTAAGAATCACTTCATACACATTTATAACATGAATACTTTTTGACCCATCAGTAGCTAAGGAAAGAAAAAGAAGTTCACAAACATCTAAAAAGCTAAACAATTATTCTAATATATGAAAGTTCAGATTATATTGCAACATATCAGGCACTTCTTTCAGTTATTTGTTTTTAGCTTCAGAAAATTAAGATGCACAGATGGCCAATCTGGATCATTATGAATTTTTTCTTTTTTCTTTTTTTTTTTTTTAACTGAATTGATATTTCCTCTAGATTAATGTCAGACTTGCTCTGAGTGGCTGAGGCAGTAGTTCGGAGGCCAGGGCATAAAAGTGCCCTCTCCACTCAATAACCAGCAAACTAATTTGATGTTTCTATTGACTTGAATCTCTCTGCTTTCTATCTTGAACCTATGAGCGTGTGACCTCTTCTGCAGAGATCTGTGCCTTCTGGGCATTTTGTAAAGGGCTGAAATTGCCTAGAAAACCACTCTCTGTGCTTTGCAAAATAATGGAAAGAGTATTTCCTATCTGCTTCTTGCAGCAATCCCCCAATAATAAATTGAAAATGTGTTTTTATTTTATTTCAGTTTAGTTTTGGAGAACCATCTTCAGGTATTTAGGTTTTTAACTATTATTCCTTATCTGTCATTAAAAAAAAATTCACTTTTTTCTCAGCTGTAATTTCTTTCCCACTCTACTTCCTAACAAACAGCTCCTTATTTTCCTGAGTCACTCTATTTTTTTTTTTTAACAAAGTGGAAATACAAAAGATAATATTGGGCCAGCATCGCAATCTTGAAACTCCATCCATTTCCTAATGTTTTTAGCAACCAGGCAATTAAGAAACAGGCCTTGTCTTTAATCATCTCAGAAAATTAGGGAGATTTTTTCTCATGGTTAGATTGCATTTCTGAAAACAATTAAGAAAGCTTTTTTGGTAATCTTTGCAAAACTTTTGTTTTTCCTTGAGCTTTTGTGTATACATTAATCACTTAATAAATAAAAAATTTCAATTTTCCCTTTTTTCCTCTCTTTTCTTAACTTTATTGTCCTTTTGAAATGTTGTCAGGGCTAACATGAGCTATTTTGGTGTACAGCCAAGTATAATTCTGTTTTAGCCATTTAAATAACAACACATGCTTCTGAGTTTCTGGAGTAATTTAGTAGTTTGTTCCTTGATTCTCTTAGCAGCAGGCTTTACCTGGAAGCCTAGAACCACTTTCTGGATATATTTATTTCCCCAGGTCCTGGGTCTTTATAGACAGCAAGAAGTCTAAAATGGTTTAGAGAAGCAATAACCTTTGTCCTGGGATTTGCACACATGTCAGTCTTCTGAAACTGACAAGGACAGTTATTTCTGATTCCCTGACTGACCTCTGAGACCTCAGAACTTACCAATTTGAATCAATTTGCTCTGTTGGATGTCTTACTTAACTGAACTCCCTGCCGAAACCCCTTCTGCTACCCCTGTCCTGGTACTTTCTATGTTGTTTTTGCTAAGCCAGCACTTCTGTATTCTCTAATGTAACATCTCACCTAGATTGGGGACTTGGTAAAGATTCCTGAATGATAGCATTGGTTGGAGAAGACAGTGAGTTGCTATCAAGGTGAGTTGGAAAGGCTAGGTGGTTGAGATTTTGTGAAGAATCCTAATGTGAGAAGCCAAAAAGGGTGGAGTGGGTACCCATGATATTTTCCTGTATGTTTCATCTCTTCTTCCTCTTCTGTATTTACTTATGTTGAGCTTAAGTGAACGTTGGTCAGTATAGAACTGGAAATAGATCATTCCTCTGAATCACGCTCTTATTGGCTATCCAACCTTTCCAGTTTCTATCCTTTATTCTCCTTTCTCAATGATATGAATCCTAAATGTGGAGGAAACTCTTATTCCCCTCACTTTAAAGATCTAGGGAAATACCTACTGCTCCTGGGATAGGAGAAATTTGGGTTATAAGAAGTACAAAGCACAATGAAGATGTATGAAATATTCAAATAAATCTAAGCTTCTTTGGTGGGATAAAATGCTTTAGGGGGATCAAGAGATAATAAACGTAGGTTGTGCCTTCAGTGAGCAGGACTGATAGGGAAGCAATGAGAGAGGTAAGGGAAATGAGCTGTAGATTGAGATGCCTCAGTACACTCAGTTCTTGACTACCAGCATCTGCTCAGTTGTAAGAGCGCCTTTGGGCAATCCACAAGGGGGCTTTCCCCAATACTCGAGTAACCAGTTGCCTTAGAAATGAGCTTTTGTTCCTGTTCTGCTATTGTCACAGGCTTCTTTATTAAAACATATATGCACTTTGTTGAGTGGTCAGATGATGGACATAACTCTGCCCTTCTGTAACAACTGAGCATAGCTCTGCAAGTTTCTTTCAGGAGCCAGGAACTGTCTTTCTCTACACTTTCGACTTAAATTCATCATATGAATTCATGTGGCTGCTTTAAGATAGAGACTTGTTTTATTTTTCTTCTTTTCTTTTCCGCACCTTATCTTGTGCTAGCCTTAGTCTGGGAAAATGAAAACCCTGGGGGCGCTTGGGAGCTTCTGCAGCCCAGACAGCAGGGCCCTGAAGAGCTCTCTCGTCTCCATGTTTTCATGTCCTTTCGAAATGTCAGTTAACACCTTTAAAATAAAGTCTGCCATCAAAGACACATACTCTTCTCCTGCCTGTCTGCTGTGCCAAAGATAGACATTACTCTGTCTGCTTCAGTTCTCAGCTTCCTGTCATGTTTGGCAAAAATTTAATTGCCTCTCCTTTCAGAACAACTTTTGTTTTCTTAGCCTCAACATCTCCTCTAAAGGAACACTTTTTTTTTTTTTTTTTGCAGGGGAATATAGACAGCTTTTGTTTCTACTGCTTTATGATTAGCTTCCCAATGTCCTTAAAATAAAAGATGCCACAGGAGCCAGGCAGTGTTGGTTTATTCAAGGGTGACAGTTCACAGAGGGAGCCAAGTTTACTCAGGTTTAACTTCAAGCTGCGTCTCCATTGCAGACAGCAGCGTTTATTTACTGCCATCTAGTACATGATGTCATATGCTACCTTGGCAAATTGAACTAAATAATAATAATACCCCCTTCTCACTGGGCTTCTTTTATCCCAGTCTTCTGTTCCTTTTCCTTAGAAGGTTCTTGCCCTGCATCTGAATGATTTTGTAGTAACCCTTCTAAACCTGGCTCAAATGTCATGTGGAATTAATACTGCTTTCCTCTCTTTTGCCTTAGCACTTTTCACATATATTGAGTACAGTACTGCAGTGTAATAGAGCATGGTAGTATGACCAACTGTACGTGTGCCTTACAGCTTAGCCCTCCCATTCTCTTCACCCAAGTCTCTGAGATGCTTAAGGTTAGGGATGGTGTCTCTGACCTTATTCATTCTCAAATACTGAACATGAATACCAGGGTCTGACATATAGTGGTCACTTAAAAGACATTTATTAAATGGGTGAGTAAAAGTGACTGGGGTTTTTGCACATAGGTCTCACAGTTCATGCTGCCCTCAAATATACTGTTGGATGCAAGTATTTACACAGGACCAAAGGATGAAGGAAAAAGAGAAGTGTTGAGAGAGGAAGGAAAGGGTGACTCGCTGTCTGCTTTCGAGTTCACTGTAAGGAGTTACAGAATCTCTTGAGATTCACAAACAAAGAGAATGATAAAGTTTTACAACTGAGGACACAGGAGAAAATGTATTTGGAGGGTAACATGATACACCTATGTGAACAAGTAGACATTCTGAGAGGGTAAGGAGAGTGCAGGCTTTTCTGGTGAAAGGTTTAGAAGCAGGGGCAAAGACACTGCCACTGGTCTATAAATAGAAAGGAGGTGTGAATGTGAGTCTAGAAAACCACTCGGGGGAAATAAAAAACATCTGGAGAAGCAGCGACTAGCACTGGGACTATCTGAAAGTCTCAGGAAGAAGCTGCAGGGAATCCAGGTGAGAGATGAACTGTGCATAGACCTTGTTGTTAATAGTCTCTTGGACAAAAGTCGGTAAGAAGATCATCTCTGAGTTAGTGACACGGGCATGTCTCTCTCACCATTATCCAATGACACCGTGTATTGTGTCAGGAGAAGCTTTTTCAGGGGAAAGCAGATGGCTTGAGTTTTAATTCCTCTTTTCTCACACATTATCTCTATGACTTAGGGGAAGGCACTAACCCTCACTGGGTCTCAGTTGATTTATCTGTAATATGATAATAATGGTGTTTTATCCGCCTGAAGGTGAAGATTGTGCTGAATGATTTATTGAGCTCTTTAGCTACTGTAAAATCCATTCTATTTCCCTGGAAATTTTACATTGTGTCAGCTGATGTGGATTTTCTTAAACGTCTGTGTTTATTTTATTGTCAAGGTTCATGATAGATAGTTGTCACATAGGCCAGATAGGTCCTGTGAATGTAAGCATGCCCACCTTGGAAAAGACTTTTTGTTTGTAGTATTGAAAATCTGCATTTAAGCCCGATAGGCTTTATATCTTAATAAGAGGGTCAAATGTGAAAAGTAGATTTTTCCATAAGATCTGAGTTGTACAGGGCTGAATGATATTTGAATATTATGTAGCAGTAGAATTGTCAGACAAGTACAGTTTTCTTTGACTTTAAGAGGTCTTGGCACTGATGAGCTTGTCAAAGAAAGGCCTAGATTCCTGAAGAATTGGAGCTTCTAGAAGGTTAAATAAAACTTTTAAAAAACAACTTGATTTTTTTTAGCAGAAAAAATTCCTTTTAATAAGGTAAATAATCCTTTACATTTCCACCCTCCGAACAATGAATAAACACAACAATGCTGTTTAAAAATACATATATATTTCTAATTATGAAACAGTGTACATACTTACTGTAAGAAAAATGAAAATAAAAGCCTAAAGAAGAATAATTAATGTCACTCTCTAGCAATAATTATTGTGAATATTAACATCTCTCTTTCGATATATCTAGCTGTCTATATCAGTTTTTACTCTCCATCTTGTGTGTGCATGTGTATGGGATCACACACACACATATATATGTCTACACACACTTATAGATACATATATGAGTATGCGTATCATTTTATAACTTGCTTTATTAATAGTTAATCATTTCAGAGTCATTCAAATTGCTTTCAACCTTAAGGGAAAAATGCAAACAACAAAGAAAATAACATATGGAAAAACTAAAATCATCCTTTACCTTCCCTTTCTCATTCAGAGTTCTACTCTCCATGGACAACTGCTTTCAACAATTTTAGTTTTAGGTACTCTAACTAATGTACTTGAGGATCTCTTTTTATGTTTTTTAAAAACTTTTAAGTTCAGGGGTATATGTGCAGGTTTGTTACATAGGTAAATATATGTCATGGAGGTTTGTTGTACAGATTATTTCATCACCTAGGTATTAAACATAGTACCCATTAGTTATTTTTCCTCATCCTCTCCCTCCTTCTATTCCCCACCTTCCGATAAGCCCCAGTGTGTGTTGTTCCTCTCTGTGGGTCCATGTGTTTTCATCATTTAGCTCCCATTTATAAGTGGGAACATGTGGTATTTGGTTTTCTGTTCCTGTGTTAGTTTGTTAAGGATAATGGCCTCAAGCTCCATCCATGTCCCTGTTAAGGACATGATTTCATTCTATTTTATGACTGCATAGTATTCCATGGTATATACGTACCACATTTTCTTTATCCAGTCTACCATTGATGGCCATTTAGGTTGATTCCATGTCTTTGCTATTGTGAATACTGCTGCAATGAACATACATATGCCTGTGTCTTTATAATAGAACAATTTATATTCCTTTGGGTATGTACCCAGTAACGAGATTTTTTTGGTCAAGTGATATTTCTTTCTTTAGGTAGTTGAGGAATCACCATACTGTCTTCCACAATGGTTGAACTAATTTACACTCCCACCTACAGTGTATAAGCATTCCTTTTTCTCCACAAACTTGCCAGCATCTTTATTTTTGACTTTTTAATAATCACAATTCTGACTGGTGTGAGATGGTATCTCATTGTGGTTTTGATTTGCATTTCTCTGATGATCAATTATATTGAGCTTTTTTTCATATGATTATTGGCCACATGTATGTCTTCTTTTGAGAAGTGTCTGTTCATGTCCTTTGCCACTTTTTAATGGGCTTGTTTTTTTCTTGTAATTTAAGTTCCTTATGGATGATGGATATTAGACCTTTGTCAGATGCATAGTTTGCCAAATTTTTCTCCTATTCTGTAAGTTGTCTGTTTACTCTGTTGATAGTTTCTTTTGCTTGCAGAAGCTCTTTAGTTTAATTTCATGCCATTTGTCAATTTTTGTTTTTGTTGCAATCGCTTTTGGCATATTTGTCGTGAAATGTTTTCCTGTGCCCACGTCCTGAAAGGTGTTGTCTAGGTTGTCTTCCAGGGTTTTTATAGTTTGGGGTTTTACATTTAAGTCTTTAACCCATCTTGAGTTAATTTTTGCATATGGTGTAAGGCAGGAATCCAGTTTCAATTTTCTGCATATGGCTAGCCAGTTATCCCAGCACCGTTTATTGCATAGGGAGTCCATTCCCCATTGTTTGTTTTTGTCATGTTTGTCAAAGATCAGATAGTTGTACTACACTACTTTCTGGCTGGGCTTTCGTAATTTTGGATAAATGACTTAACTTCTGTGTGCCTCAATTTCTCTATATGTAAAATGACCATAAAATAATATCTACCTGATAGTGTTGTTATGAGCATTAAATATGTGAGTACTTTTAATGTCTTCAGAGCAATGCACGGCACTTAGAGAGTGCTCAGTAATGCTATTTCTTGGAAAGCCCAGTACTATGAATAAATGTGTACCACTAAACTTATGCTGCTGAAGGGAGAATACCATAGGAATCAAATTCAAATAGTTTTTCTTCTATGCATGCTACCAATTATTCAAAATCATGCCATACATTAGATATTGGTTTACTTGACATGTGGATTGTGAGTTTTTTTGTGCAAGTTTTTGTTTTGCCTGCAATTGATAATTTTTTTCATCTTGGCTGTTAGCAAAAGAGAGAAATTGCCTCATATGGTTAACCTCCTCCAGAAGTGTATTTATTAATTTAAATAGAGATTTGAAAATATAGCAGCAACGAAGAAAGGCTTTCTTTTTGTTGATTATTGAATGTGATTTGATGTATATTTTCAGACTACCATGAGCCCTTTAAGAACCAGATTTGATTCTCTGCCTGGCTTCAAAGAGCAGCTCAGCATGGCAATCACAAGGAGTATTGGCTGACTTTTTTCTGTGGTACATTTTCTCACTTTCATTATTCTGGTTTAATGCATAGAACTGGCTGGCTGTGACCCTGACTTCTCAAGGGTTTTCTTCCCGTGGAAAACTTCTTGGAGAAATAAACTGAGTGCCCTTTTGCACCTTCAGTTTCTTACTCTCTAGCACTTTATTCAAGCCTAGGCTCCTGGACTTAATTCTGGAGTTGTTCAAATAGCCTCAGTGACCTTCTTCTCTGAAAAGAGCTGTGCAGGAGTGCCCTGTTCAGAGGCATCCGTGTGTGGATAACCACTCATGTTTGGGGAACGCTAAGCAGTTCGGCATATCTGCAGTTTGTGGAGTGTCTCAGGGAGAAATGAAAGATGATTCTGAATTGGGTAGATTGTAGGGGACGGGGGGCTCATGGAGCACACAGAACAATTTACCAAGGAATTTAATATTCATTCTGTGCTGTAGGAAATCATGAGGTAATTTTGGTAAAAGAGTGTCACGAACAGATTTGCATATCAGAAAAAAAATCTTTGGTAGAAGTTTTGAAGAAGATTACAAGGAGAGAGACTGGAGAGAGAAAGAACTGATGAAGGCTATTTAATTTAATTTTTTTTAATAGTAGAAATTTACATCAAAACAATTCTTAAAATTTTATTTTATTTTAGGTTTGGAGGTACATGTGCTGGTTTGTGATGTGGATATATTTTGTAATGGTAGGAATTCCAGTGTACCTATCACCAAAATAGTGAATGTTGTACCCAATAGGTCATTTTTTAACCTTCACTCCTTTCCTACCTCTTCCCCCTTTTGAGTCCCCAGTGTTTATTCTTCCTATCTTTATGTCCATGTGTATCCATTGTTTAGCTTCCACTTATAAGTGAGAACACACAGTATTTGATTTTCTGCTTCCGAGTTATTTCCCTTAGAGTATTGGTCTCCATGTTGCTGCAAATGATATGATTTCATTATTTTTTAATGACTGTATAGTATTCCATGGTGTATATGCACGGCATTTTCTTTATCCAGTAAATTGTTGATGGATAGTTAGGTTACTTTGTTATTGTAAATAGTGCTGCTATAAAGATACAACTGCAGGTGTCTTTTTTATATGTATTAAGATTTCTTCTCCTTTAGGTAGATACCCAGTAGTGGGATTGCTGAGTCAAAGGGTAGCTCTATTTTTAGTCCTTTGAGAAATCTCCATACTCTTTTCCATAGAGGTTATTCCAATTTATATTCCCACCAACCATATATAAGCATTCCCTTTTCTCTGCACCCGCACCAACATCTGTTTTTTTTTGACTTTTCTAGCAATTCTGAATGGTGTAAAATGATATCTCATAGTGGTTTTAATTTGCATTTCTCTGATGATTAGTGATGTTGAGCATTCTTTTATGTTTGTCAGCTGCTTCTGTGTCTTCTTTTGAAAAGTGTCTGTTTCATGTTCTTTGCCCACTTTTTAATGGAGGGACAAAATGTTTTTTTTTTTTTTTTTTTTTTTTTTTTTTAGAGACCAGGTCTTGCTCTCTCACGCAGGCTGGAGTGCAGTCATGCAGTCGTAGCTCTCTGAAGCTTTGAACTCCTAGGTTCAAGAGATCCTCCCACTTCAGTCTCCCAAAACAGTAGAATTACAGGCATGAGCCACCACACCTGGTCAAATAATTTTTAATAGAATTAATGGAACACACTATTCAGCTGGATGGAACAGAAAAAAGAAATTGAGTGGAGGACAAGGTTCTAGTGTGAGCATAAGGGAAGTTTTTAGCAAAGAAGATAATGAATCCAGCTTTTAATATTGGCATTTATATGCCTTTGGGATATTCAGATAGAGATGTTTAGTTGGTAATTGGAAACCAAGGACTGGAGAGCAGCAGAAAGGAGACCTGGATATACAGGTATAAGAAAAATCCATGTAGAGGCTGCAGCCAGTGAAATTGGATAAGCTCCTTTTAAAGAGACTATTGCATAAGAAGAGGTTGAGGACCGAAAAATCCCATGGACCACAAGTGTTTAAGAGATGATCTCGAGGAAGAGAAATTAGTAGTAGGGAAAGCAACTTGTTCATTTCTATGTCCCCAGTGTCTAACACAGTCTTTTACAGAAATGCTTATGGATGGCCTACTTGAGCTTAGAAGGAGAATTTAGCAATGAGGAAGTGAAATCAGAACTAGTGATCTAGAAGCCAAGACAGAGAAAATCACAAGCAAAGAGACATTATATTAAACTTAGGTGAACTGTACCCTTTGGATTTGACAACTAGGAAGTCATTTTCTACTTTAGCAAGAGTTTGTGTTTTGGTGAGATGGTGGAGCCAGAGCCATATTGCAGTGGGTTGAGGGGCTTGTGCTGGGCAAGAAGACAGTAAGGCTTATTAGTCTTTGAAGAAAGTGGAGCGTAAAAGGAAGAAGGTGGTATTTATAAGGAAAGGGTAACATTATTTTTCAGTACGCATTCATATTTGAAAATTTTTTGGGGGGATGGAGAAGATTAAGAAAGAAAAGCCCCTACAGAATGAAGAATAGATGGAAGGAAAAGTTACTGTGATCTCTCACTTGATATTGAACACTCATTACCTGGTGTTGGTTACTTTTGTGTGGGGATGTGTCATTTACCCCCAAGAAGATTATAAGCTATTAAGAGGCAGAAATCACAGTTTGTACCTCTATCCTCCTCAGTCTATTTAAAACATGCTATGTGTATATGATTATTGTTGCTTGATTATAGCCATTTGATATTACAGTAAAAGGAAATATGTGGAAGCAACTCTCTGGATACTCTCCTCATTTGTTGTTTTAAAGTAGACTCAATGTTGAAGTAAGGCCACAGCTCTCTTAGCAGACAGCGTAGACCTCTTGCTATGTAGGTGGTATGTAGTTGTACACTCTAATTGGTTCATTTAGTTTTGGCAGATTGAACATTGTTACCTCTCTCTCAACAGGAAAATTGGCTCTCTTTTTGGTAAGATTAGGAAGTTGGTAACTCTACTGTTTTAATTGGGAGAGGATGTTCTCTCTTCAAAAGGAAAAAAAAAAAAAAAAAAGAAGTATGACATTATCCCAGTTTCTCTCCATTTTACCTGTTCTGAAACTTTTTCTCTTCCAGTGGCCAAAGACTTTTCTCCTGAGAAGTTGGTACATCAGCATTCCAGTTACTGGGGAGACTCTGGGCCCAAATAGACTTCTAGGATCCACTGGCCTTTCCATATTTTACATATCTTTGCACCTCCACTTCTTTGCTTTTGTTTAAGAGTAAAGGGAGAAATGTTTTGCATTTATGTCTTGAACTTGCTGATCCAGTAGATGTCACTCTGGACAACAGGATAGAGTATCGGTTCTTATCTGTGGTTTTGAATAGGCTGTGGCATTCCTGCTCCCAACCACTTTCACACACCTCAGGACTGACACACATGAATTATGACATTCTCTGCAATGCCAGTTTTACTTCCATGTTGTGAAATAAGAGGGCTGGGAGAGCTGCCATTTCATCTCATTCTCATTCAGCTCGAATGCCAAATGCTTACACAGTTACACCAATCAACTAGGCAAGAAGAAAATAGTTCAGGGAAAAGTGGAGGAAATATATATTTTAAAGCAGCATATCTGAATGTGTTTAGGCACATTAAATTCTACTGAGACTTCACACAGAAGGGAAGCAGGAAATGCTCTCTTGATGTTTGTGGCTGAACCCAGACTCATACAAGTGACCTGAACTCTCTCTCACTGTATAACTTCATTTTCTCCTATTGCCCTAAATCAGTGACTCTCAACCAAGCTTCTAGAATAGATTAAAGAAGAGTTTTCCTAAAGTTCTCAGAAAGCAATATAGTTAATGAATCAACTTTCTCTGATTATTTTTTTCTTCCCACACTCTATCTCCTCTCCATAAAACTTTGGAATTTGCTTCAGCCCATTACATGATCAGTGAGCAAGTGGCAAACAGAAAATGTTGAGGGGGGAAAAAAAAAGTCTAATTGGACAGATTTGTGTTTTTTGAAGAAATATGTTTGTGGTTTTCATGCTACATGCAATTTTATTTAATCACATTTTATCTTCGAATTGTTTGCATTATGGATAGTTTATGTGATATTGCATGCACCAGTTTATTACTTTCCATCAACCTGAACAAGAGTAAGGACTCATGCTCTGCATGAACCACCTTCCACAACATCTTAGATACTCATTTTACCCTATGTAAGGGCTGCCCAGTCTTAGGTCACACTTCTTGGTTAAACTTTTTAGGTCTGATTTGGGATTTTCTTCCGTCTCTCTCATCATATGTATAAAATCCAGCCTGTAATCCCAACACTTTGGGAGGCCGAGGCGGGTGGATCACGAGGTCAGGAGATCGAGACCATTCTGGCAAACACGGTGAAACCCCGTCTCTACTAAAAAATACAAAAAATTAGCCGGGCGTCGTGGCGGGCGTCTGTATTCCCATCTACTTGGGAGGTTGAGGCAGGAGAATGGCGTGAACCCGGGAGGCGGAGCTTGCAGTGAGCCGAGATCGCGCCACTGCACTCTAGCCTGGGTGGCAGAGCAAGACTCCGACTCAAAAAAAAAAAAAAAAAAAAATTCCAGCCAACACTTGGGGCTTATCTCACATTCCATGTCCCCTGATAAGGGAATCTTGGTGAGTGATAGGAATTACAAAGAAAAGGAGAAACAAGATGGTGCATGCAGGAAGAAAGAACTTTTCTTTGGGAGGTAAGCATGTGACAGATTTGGGGGTTAGATTTAAGAGCTTCAAGGTCTTATCTGAGGAAAGATCACTTCCAGCAGCTGTGTGAAGCATGTTTCCTTGAGGAGGTAGAATTGACACTTGATTACTTGAAGGATAAAATGTGGCTAGCCAGTGAAGAGTGAGGAGGAAGGTCCTCTCGAAAGAGAGAAGACAAAGAAAAACATAGAGATGAACACAGCACAAGTGGGGACAGGTGGTAGTGAGGCCAACTTGGCTACAACCCAGGACTGATGACTGGGAGTTATTAGAGATAGTTGTAGTAAGACTTCTCACCCTCATTCTTTTTCTCTGCTGAGACTGATGATGGAAGGAGTCCTAATAACTATTTTCCTGAATGCATGTGACATTGCGCCTTCTCTGTATTGACCATGATCCTCCATCTAGCAAGTCTTCTATACTTTCTTTATAGTCCTTTCCTACAATTTAACTGCTGCTTTGATTTCTTTCCTATTTATCCACTTTACCACTAGATGTTGAGTTCTCACATCTTCTTGAAGATGAATCAACATGACGCACGTTTAATAATAAGAAAAAATAAAAGATAGTAGTTGGCTTTTCTGTGTAGTTTTTCAAGGTTTGAGAGACTAAGACTGTTACTGATCTTACATGGTGTAGCGTTAGCTCAAAATTTGTTATAAAAAGCAAGATAATAGAACTGAAAGCAAAAAGGCTCTTAACTAAAGACGCAATCCTCTTATGGAGCTGGAGAAGAAAGAGACACAGATAATGTTGCTTTAAATAAGGTTTTCGTCGTATATTCAATGTAATTTCTTTCTTGAAAGATTATATAAGTGTGAAGTCTTTTCAAATGACATTTTATTGAATAAATGAAGACCTTGCAGTACTAGAAATTATTTTCTCCCTAACAACTGTATTTTCAAAGTCTTGTCTTAATACTGCTATGTTTTTCAGTTGTTAAGGGCACCTTTTTGTTTTCCCATGTTAAGATGACCTCAGCATTTTACAAAATAAGAGTAGGTGTGCTTCCAGGGGCTTTCTTTTAAAATGTATATGCTTTTATTCTAAGAAATTAATATATTTATTTACTTGAGACATATCCACAGAATAAGCTACAAGTCAGTTCTGTAGGGAAAGTAAAGAATGACTTTTCATTATGTGAAAACTTTCAAATGAAATCTTCCAGAATCCTCTATGCCGACTATTCCATTATATAATGCAGTGAGCTATTGGATTGTTTCATAAGTTATAAAATCCTTATTAATCAAAACATGCTGGTGCAAAGCATAGGATTAATTGTTTGCTTTAAAAATTAAGGAAAGGGCACACAGAAGAGAAAAAGGATATTAAATAGCATATTTCATATTGTTTGGAATTAATGAGACTCATGATCACCTTATTTAAGTTTCTGACCTTTACCATATTATCAGAATTCATTATGTGCAGAAAAATCTATGGAGATTCCATACTCATTTGTTAAGGACTTAGATGAGTTGAAAAAATTGCTGTGAACCCTTAGAAACTTTGCTGTAAGTATTCCATGATGTCATTTAACTTAGGGCATATGGGCAGTATCTTTTAATGCTGACTTTTAAGATATTTACTTAATAAATAAATATTTATGGGATAAGTGTCATAGTCCATTCTACTGTCAAGTATTTAAAACTAAATAGGCTAGAGATGAAATTACATTTTGGTTAAAAGAAATTAGAATTACATTGCTGCTGCCTCCTTTGTAGCAAAACTTAATAATTTGGCTCAAATGTTCATCATTTAAACACTGTGACGAGCACCTATAAGCATATGGACAATTTCCATTTCTGTACCTCTGTCAGGGCATCCCTTTCTTCCCTGCCCCCTACATTCCTCCTGCAAAAGTAGCACATGAGTACAAATGTTACTACTATACTCTGATTCAAATCTGAAATAGCTTTTCAACATCCAAGTGTAAATGTATATGAAAATTCCAATTTCACGTTACAGATGTAGGAAGGAAAAATCACCTATAAATTATCTCAACTAGATCTAAACTAGATTTAATATTGTCAGTGATTTTCTTTATACAAGGCTTTAGATTGGGAACTTCTTGTCCTTACTCTCCAAGAGCAAAACTTCAGTTTTCCCAGACAAAGATCAATTTCTTAGATACGTTTCTGTACAGGGCTAGATCATATAAGCAAGAGAGGCCCGGACAGCACCAATTTGATAATGTGGTAATGCTCTGTAGTGAGGCCATGCCTATCAAGAATACTGATATTTGTTCTGCTATTTCATTTAGTATTCATTTTTTAGGTTTTGTTTTTTATTTTTTATCTTTATGGGTACATAGTAAGTATATATATTTATAGGGTAATGAGATATTTTGATACAGGCATGCAGTGTGAAATAATCATATCAGCGTAAATGGGGTTTCTAGTCTCTAAAACATTTATCATTTCTTTGTGTTACAAATGTTCCAATTACACTCTTTTAGTTATTGTGAAATGTACAATAAATTATTGTTGACTGTAGTCACCCTGTTGTGCTACCAAATACTAGATCTTACTCATTCTACCTAAGTATATTTTTGTACCCATTAACCATCCCTGTTCCCCTCACTGCCCATTATCCTTCCCAGCCTCTGGTAACCATCCTTTTACTTTCTATCTCCATGAGTTCAATTGTTTTTATTTTTAGATCCCACAAATGAGTGAGAATATGTGAGGTTTGTCTTTCTGTGCCTGGCTTACTTAACGTATCTTCCAGTTGTATCCATGTTGTTGCAAATGACAGGATCTCATTCTTTTGTATAACTGAATAGCACTCTGTCATCTCTATGTACCACATTTTCTTTATCTGTTTTTCTATCGATGGACACTTAGCTTGTTTTCAAATATTAGCTATTGTGAATAGTGCTGTAATAAACATGGGGATGCAGATATCTCTTCAACATGCTGATTTCATTTCCTTTGCATAAATACCTAGTAGTGGAATTGTTGGATCATATGGTAGTTCTATCAGGTATTTTGTAGAACCTCCATACTATTCTCTGCAGCAGCTATACTAATTTACATCCCTACCAACGGTGTATGAGAGTTCTTCTCTCTCAGCATCCTTACCAGCATTAATTATTGCCTGTCTTTTGGTTAAAAGCCATTTTAACTGGGTGAGATTATATCTCATTGTAGTTTTGATTTGCATTTCTCTGATGATCAGTGATATTGAGCACCTTTTCATATACCTGTTTGCCATTTGTATGTCTTTTTTTGAGAAATGTCTATTTAGATCTTTTGCCTGTTTTTTTTTACTGGATTATTAGTTTTTTTTTTCCTATAGAGTTGTTTGAGCTTCTTATATATTTTGGTTATTCATCCTTTGTCAGATGAATAGTTTGCAAGTATCTTCTCCCATTCTGTGTGTTGTCTTTTAACTATGTTTCCTTTACTGTGCAGAATGTTTTTAGCTTGATGTGATCCCATTTGTCTATTTTTGCTTTGGTTGTCTGTGCTTTCAAATATTGCTCAAGAAATCTTTGCCCAGACCAATGTTCTGGAGAATTTTCTCAGTATTTTTTTTAGTTGTTTCATAGTTTGAGGTCTTAGATTTGAGTTTTTAAGCCATTTTGATTTGATTGTTGTATGTGTTGAGAGACAGGGATCTAGTTTTATTCTTCTGCATATGAGTACTCAGTTTTTTCAGCACTATTTATTGAAGAGATTGTGTTTTCCTCATCATATGTTCATAACACCTCTATAGGGATGTTTTTGTGAGTTAAGTTTTTGAAACTTTTCACATTAAAAATGATGCTTCAGGTTGTGTTCAATTGTTTGGTCGTTGGAGTTGGTATAGAAACTTGAAGCTCTTTGTGGTATGTACAACTCACATTTTTCCCATTAAAGGATTAGTGGGGAAAAAAAAAAGAATCCATCTGACTTAAAGGAAAACTGAAGTAGAAAATAAATTTGAGCTTGAGAATTCCTCTAAGACAGGTTGCATAAGGCAGATATCTGGGTCACAATTAAATGAGACCTCTGAGAGTTCTTTTTGAAAGGGCATTTCTGTTCTTAAAATTCTGGGAATCCAGATTCCTGAGTTCTAATTTTGACTCTACCAAGACTTTGGGCACATGATACTGAGTTTCAGTTTACTCAACCATAAAACAGAAGGAAGGAAGAATTGAATTAAATAATCTTGAAGGTCCTGTTCAGCAATGAATGGATGATATTATTGTAAGCAAAAATGTCTCACAGTTTGAAGGGGAGTAAAATCTAAAAAGATTATAATAAAAGTGGCTAGTATTTATTGAATGTTTACTGTAAACCAAGTGCAGTTCTACAGGCCTAGCATAGAGTCACCGATTCATTCCTTTTCCATACTGAGGTGCTGAGATTGTTTCTATTTGAACATGGAGAAGCTGAGGTACAGAGACAAAGAGAAACTTGCTGAAGGTCTTGCAGCTAGTAAGGGGTGCAGCAGAAATCTCAAGCCAGTGAGATATCAAGAGCCCAGAGCCCAAACCACAACTTTCGCTGAGGAGCATTTATTTCCATGTAGAATGGTCCCTTCTCTGAATTCTTATTTTCAGGAGGCATAATGAAAGAGGTGGAGAAATACTTAGCTGAGAAATCAACTCTAAATCTCTTTGGGGACTAGTTTATCACCTTAAGTGATTTCTGGAACATTCTTCTTTCATGCTTAAGCAAGATTCTGATATAGTATGATATTGGCAAAGGTTGTAAAGTGTCTGTCAAGTTGGCATTATAGTGCTACCCTGGGCTTTTCTACTGTCCAACTCAAAGCAATATTTATATAAAAGATCACAGAAACTGAATTACAAAGCCTTTCTCATTCAGGCCTTGCTAGTGGCACTTGAATATGTCAGTTTTGAGCAGCTCATATGCTACATAGATGGGGAAATAAGAGAAATGCTGCAAAGATGTGCTTTTCTTTAAGGAAATTAAAAATACAAAAGCATTGTCCTTTGAAACATGATGTAGTAGGGGGTCTCTCCGCATTATAAATGATGTCTTTGTTTTAAATTATTTGCCACACAGTTTTCTTCCTTACGGAGATTTTCTGGTATTTATCCATCTTTGTTTACAGATTATGAGCTATTTTTTAAAGAGTCAAATGGATTAAATATTGACAGAATTATATGGCAAAAGGGTTAGCTAAAATCACTTGGAAATGAAAGTAAAACGTGACATTGCCCAATTTTAATGTAACTTATTTGGAAGACCTCCTTTAATGTGTGAAAAGAGGTCCACCTCTACTGGTTCAGGTCCCCTGCTCTAAAAATCTGACGGGCGAATATGATTTTCAATGGCATTTTCAAAAAATACTGTAATTAAACCAATGATAAAAGATTGTTCTGTTACATTGAATCTTTTGATGTCAGTGGTAGGTAGATCCAGCCCTATCAATGTGTTTTAATCTTTTCCTCTTCACCCTACTGGTGAGGGAGGAATTCCTATTCTGTAACTATGGAGATAGCTGATCATGCAATACCCAGTACTGGCGAGGTGACAGGACAACAGTTTATTAATTCCACATACTCACAACTTGAGGGAGGAAAATGTCACAGGCCTTGCAGGGCCCCATGGAGTTGTGCTTGGGAACAAAGTGAATAAGCATGGGCTATGGGAAGCAGGCTTTGTAGTATCAAGAGGTTGGAGTAACCCCTAGTTCCCATGGGAGAGTGGGATTGACTTGTTTGAATAATTCCGTGGGCTAGAAGGGAACTGAAGGCCACTACTGTGGAATAAATCTTTTGATAAGTCGGGCTGTTTTGCTGCCAGATCTTATCTATGGGAGTAGAGTGGGGAAAGGAACTTGTAGTTAGGCCATCTGAGGCCTTTCTGGTTATTCCAGATGTCTAGGCAGCACATAATATTGGGTCGTACTTTTAGGCCCAAGACCACACACTACTAAATTCAACCATAGCCCCTAGTGTCTAGGCCTTCCCTCCTGTATTATTCATATCCTCTGTACAACAAAACACCACAGACTGGATGGCTTAAACAACATAAATTAACCTTTTCATTGTTCTGGAGGGTAGAAGTCCATGGTCAAGGTGCTGGCAAATTCAGTTTCTGAACAGGCTCTCTTCCTGGCTTGTAGATAGTCACTATCTTTGCATGTCTTCACGTGGCCTTTTCTCAGTGCATGCATAGGTGGGGGAGAACTCTGGCACCTCTTCTAAGGTCACTAATCCTATCAGATGAGACCCTCATCCTTATGACCTCATTTAACCTTACTTATTTTCTTAGAGGTGCCACTTCCAAATAGTGCCATCATGAAGATTAGGTTTTTATATGGTTTGGCTCTGTGTCCCTACCCAAATCTCATTTTGTAACTCCCATAATTCCCACGTGTTGTGGGAGGGGACCCAGTGGGAGATGAGCGAATCATGGGGGCAGGTCTTTCCCATGCTGTTCTCATGATAGTGAACGGGTCTCAGGAGATTTGATGGTTTCTAAAAACAGGAGCTTCCCTGCACAAGCTCTCTTTTTCTCTGCCACCATCCATGTAAGACGTGACTTTCTCCACCTTGCCTTCTACCATGATTGTGAGGCCTCCCCAGCCATGTGGAACTGTAAGTCCAATACATCTCTCTCTCTTTTTTTTTTGGTAATTGCCCAGTCTTGGGTATGTCTTTATCAGAAACATGAAAATGGACTAATACAGGTTTCAACTTTTGAATTTTTGGGAGACACAAATATTCAGTCCATAACACTTCTCCAATATTTTTCAATGCTCCTCACACTTTTAATAATTGGTTAACTTTTGTTTTTTTGAAAAATTCCATTTTGGAATTTTATTAATACTTACCATGGTATCTAGTATAAAATAGATTCTCTAAAATTATTTGTTGAATTGAGAGAGAATTTAGATTTGGATTTTGTTTCAGACACTCAACCTATTCAACGTTGTTCTAGATTTTCCTTGAAAGTAATTTCTGAAGATCTTTAGACAGGTAAATGTCTGATTTAAGATTTGATCAGCACATTATAATTTTTTGGTATTTTTTTCTTTATTTTCATTTCTGGGAGGAGCATTGGATATGGTATTAGTTTTGATTACTGGATCTGGTATTTAATATTTGCCACATTTTTGAACTTCATCTGCCATGCAGGAGTACTGATACCTATCTTACCTCCCAACATGCAAAGATTAAATAAGAGTGTGAATATTAGCGTTCTTCATAAAACACAAATCACCACACAGATGCAAGGTAGAATCTTAGAACACACTGCACTTACTACAGCAGCATTACTTCGACTGGCTCTTCAAAGCATCTAGGGTGCTATTAAAAATGTTAATTTCATCTTCCTACATAAGACTTACTGAGTTATAGTAACAGATGGGGCCCAAGACTCTGCATTTTAATAAAACCCCAGATGATTCTAATGCATATTAAAATCTGAGAACCAATGTACTATATTAAAGCTCGTTGAATCACAATGAATTAAAACACCTATCAGTAATATCTAACCCTCTAGTTCACCAAGAGGTGTTAGTTTTCAACAAAAACAAGCAACCAAAGAAAATAAGCAACTACCCACTAACCGCAGTCAGGCCATGGGTGTACAATTATAACATCTTCATGCTTTACATTCAGAACTGTGAACTTAGTGGTTCTCAAACTAGCAGGATTTTGGAAATTCATGGGAGCTTTCAATATATAGATTCCTGGACCCTGCTTCTGAAGACTTTGATTCAGTAGGTCTATGGCAGAGTTATGAAACTTGTTTCTCAAATGCTCGAGTGATAGAGAAATTTGGGGGCAGGCCATTGAATTATGGTAAAACTCCTAAGTGGTTGTAAAGTCAACAAATTTCTTCACATAGCAAAATTCTACTTCTGATGTACTAATATAAGTGTTGGATTGGTAATGTGACATTAGTCTTGAAACACAAAATATAGGTTCAAAAAAGCGACACAGCTTACTTTAGTCCTGGCATCTTTTTGTGCAACATTGGATTGTGTATGTCTATTTGGAATGAAGCCACTTTTTATCTTGACTCAGGACGTACAGTTGAAAACATGAAACCCCTACAGAGCCCAGCAGTTCTGCCTGAATGCCTTTTTTTTTTTTCCTGAAATCTGATGGCTTTTCTTTACTGCTCTCTTTAATCCTACTGTTTGAGAAGGAATCTGAATGCAAAACCCATCATAAACCTCTCTGAACACAAAACATATTTAGTGAAATAGTCTTAATAGCCTTTATTCAATTCCAGAGAAGTGGATTTTAAATACAGTAAGCTTTCACCTATTCAAATACATATCATGTTTATGCTCAATCCTATTCATATATGTTTGTTGAAAGTAGCAAATTATTTGTCAACAGTGTGCCCAAGCACATACCAATTAAACTGTGTGTTAGGGATATTAGTGCTTAGTTCAACACTTGAAACATGTGCCTGGGGAAATATTTTGAAGTTGACTAAACGAAGCCAAGTATCAGTTGAAAAATAAGTCTGTGAAACAATATTTTAAAAAGCTATTACAAATTGTTGTATGACTTATAGCTGTACCATCAGAGGCCTTCAAGCATTCTCTTAATTCTTACAAGCAATATGAAAGCTGGGTAGGACACATGCCATTCTTTTTCCTTTAGAGAGGAAGCAATGAAGGTGGGCTGGCTAATCTAAAATGGGCCATGAACTTAGTGTCAGAAATTATACTGAAACCCAGGTCTTTTGATCTTAGTTCATTTTTCACTGAGTCAGGTTGGCTTGGGCATAAAATTTATGTCATCCATATATCAAAAGAATGCCGTTGTTACATGGCATAAAAGTGAGTTTAAATATGTAGGATCTTACAGTCATCAAGAGCCAAATAATTTTTCTACCTTCCCTGGTTGGATTTCTGCTATCCAAAAATTAACATCAGACAGGAAAAAATGGTGCCATTCTGCCTGGTGTGTGTGTTTCTTCTCGAAATTGCAGCCTAAGTTCCCTTCCCTCTTCTTTGGTCAATTTCTGGGAATGTGATTGATGAGTACTTCATAGGTTTCTGAGAGCAAAAATAATTTAAAGGCTCTAAATTCTATTAGAGATTAATTTTAGATAAGCGCCAGAAAGTATTTAGACACATAAATGGAATTTACTTTATGGAATCAGCTAGATACATATAATGTTTTCTTGATGTGTATTCATTAAAAAACAATGTAGAACACTGGAGCATAGATAATTATTGTTTTGAGAGCTCTGGATAATTAAAGAACAGACTCAGTTTATTAGCATATAAGTCTTCAAATTCATTTTCTCTTTGTTACTGATTATCTTATAAAATTCTTTGAAAAAAACGAGTAAAACTGTCTTGTCACAGGTTACTTTAAGAGATCTTTCAGGTGTTGATATAATAAGAGAATTAGAGAAAGGAGTGAATTCAGTAGCAGAATCTTTTGAATTTTGACATTATCAATAATTGCTCTATATCTAGGTATTCCCCTATTAAGAATACCTTGCTGACTCATGAGTCTTTATTTAGAAAATAGATATGAAAATATATATTATTTAGAAAATATATATGAAATATAAACAACAGTTCATCATATCTAAAGTATTAAGATTTAATTATATAAAAATAACACACACACATACACACGAGCGCATGCACACACACACACACACACACACACACATATCCTCTTAACTTGTCACCTTATAAGGATCTGGGATTCTCACGAAATTGTATGCAAAATATTTGTTGGAAAAGGGCTGGCTACGTGATTTCTTGTTTTTGGGCAAAGTGAAAATATGCGGTCTTCTGTTCAAACAGGGAAAAGGTGCCCTCTTATAATCTGTAGTATCTTTAAGGTGCTGAAATACAAAGTTTTTTCCTTTCTTCCATGGTTTATCTTTTGATTGCCATTTTAAATTTCTAAGTATAAAATGAACGCATTTAAAATTATTAGCATGGATTTTGCTATTCATATTTATATTGTGTGATGCTATTTAAAATTCAAATATAAAAGCATTTAGCCAGTAGGTAGAATCACCAAATTTACACAATGTCTGTTTCTTTTGTGCATATGTATTTTGTTCTCAGCAGAACAATGGAAGCACTGCATAAAACTAACTCAGCTTGTTTCATATCACTTCTTGGTACACACATATGCTATGAACACTCACTACCTGTGGCTTTCTGATACGTAAAGAGGATTTCAAGGCCAAAAATCTGTGGAATGCCCTATCTTTGCTTTTTCTTCTATGCCATCATTTTCAATGTAGGTGGTCAGCTAATATGGGGAAGTAACAGTGACGAGAGGATACGATAGAGTTCTTTGGCTGTTTGTGTTTCTTAGAACACTATTTTTTTCCTGGGTTTGAAGAAAGTTCTAGTTTGAATTGAAAGCGTGCCCTCTTAGGGCTGTTGGTGCCCTGCTTACTGTGTAGTTGACGTAACAGCCGCCCTGTCACCTCTGCTGTTGTCACTACTGTCTCCAGCTGGGCATGCAGGGATTATGGGAATGAAGAGCTGGCCTGGGTCAAGGGCCAGACTCTGCCCAGTGGGGGACTAGATTTTCTTGTCTCTCGCTGTCCAACAGGAACTCTGCCTCTCCTACTCCATGTCCAGGGTCAGAAGACATGAACACAATAGAGAACTTGCCTTTGGGTTTAGTTTCCAAATCAGAATCTCATCTTACCAGGGTAAAAGTTCAATTTACAAACTTAGAGACTTTTCTGAAAAAGAAAGTTTACCTGGTCCTTGGTTTCAGACTTGCTGAACTCTCATACATTAAGGGTCCACTGGAATTCTGTGATCCTGAAACATTGTGAATACTGTATGTGAATGGAGTGGCAAGGACTGGGGACATGCGTATTTTACATTTTTCCTCTGCTCATGCTCCACTATTCCATTGATTTCTCTTACAAAACACAAGTTCAAAGTTAAAATTATTAAGAATTTCAAGATAGCAAAAGCAGAGTATTAGAACAAGCATGGCAACCTTCCGAGCTAGTGACCCTGCTACTGCATAAGTCACATGCCAATAAAGTTGGCTTGTTTAGGTAGGGCTATGTGTGTGTGCATACATGCATATTATTACATTTCTTACAATTTTTTTCGGATTTTCAAAGGAGCGCCTGACTTCATAAAAAGGTGAAAATATGATGTTTTAGAAGGATTGGAGCATAGCAAAGAACCTCATCACTGTGCGGGAAAGGTGGTAATACTCTTTTTCTCTCTTTTTTCAACAACGGAAGGAGTTGATACAAAGCAATTGAATTGGTAGTGCCACCTACAATGCATTCACAAAGCGATCAAGTTTGCGAGCTACCGCTCTGAAGGTTTTACTGAAAGAAAATATCAGTGTAACAACATTATAAATATCTGAGCCAGGATATCTATCAACTTCTCCATTTTCATCCATGAGGAAAAGGGACTCTAGAAAAGCTCATGGCTCGACAGCTCACGACTGTTTAAAAGCATGCCCTGACTATATTTCTTTTGGACTAGAAAGCTAGAGGAGAAAGGGGCTCTCGGATGGCCAAAAGAAAGGTGAGATTCTCTTAATTTTTTGAAAATAATGCTTTTGGCAAAAGCAGTTGTTGTTCAGTGATGAGTAACATCTTGAGTCACATGTGGCTGGCAAAATAAATTGCTGCACCTTGCCTCGTCACCTCTGTTCGGCATTGATATCACGCAGTGTGAAGATGGGTGTTTTATTCAGGGAAAGGGCACTAACATTTGTGTGCACTATTCCGGAGTCTTTGCTGCTGGTGGATGCTATGATAATTACACGCAAATATTCATTCAGTCTGCCAACCATTTCTTTGTAATTGACAGTTTCTGACTCCTGGGCTCACTGGAGAGTTGTACACTTGGTGCAGCCCAATAAAAGCCAAGAACGGGTTTGTATACATTGCTCTGTCAGGCAGACACAGTTCTGGGATGTCGGAGTCATTCATTACAGCCTTTGCTGCATCATCCCACACAACCCCAGCCAAGATTTAGTTGCATGAAGGATTGTTTTCAAGCTTTTAAAGTAAGATGGTTTGCACTCTCAGATAAAAACTGGGAATGTTACGCATTTATGATCCCAGCAATATTTTTCTGTGCCATTTAGCAAAATGGGGAGGATTTTTTTTTTTTACTTTATTACTCACTATTCATAGATGGGAACAAATTATTTACTTTTTTGATTTTGCCCAATGGTAATTGGAATGTATTTGAGAAAGACTGTACAGTAACAGAAGGTGGTAAAATGCAAACAGCTTTTGTCTCTGAAACAGGATAGTCAAGGTTGGCAATATTATAGGGGTTACGTTTTCTCTGTAAGTTTCAGACTCCATACAATGTTAGAAACTCTCAACATAATGTATCATTGCTATTCAACAAATGAAGCAGTTCCTGTTTACTATAAAAGCATATGGTAATTTAGAAACATCAAAACACATGCTCTAAACATTCTGGCACTAAAATAATTGTCTAAAGCCTTGACTGATAGTTGCATTTTATATGTTTCCTCAAATATTCCTTTTATGTTTCAGAAATAAAGGCAAAGGATACAAATAAATGCATATGGCAGAGATGAGAATGATGACTGACACACTGAAATGCAGAATTCCACACACGCATTGCTTTCTGTCTCATTTTATTTGGGGAAACAAAACGTCTGTGGCTTTCACAAGTGTCTAATTTTGTGATAAGAGGTTTATTAACTTTTCTGTTCTGTTACTTGGTTAGGATTACAATTCAATTTCTTCATAGGCATCTAGCCTGACCCTCAGAATGGATGCTCATCACCAACTCCTTTTCCGGGCATGCTCTGTGAGCCTGAATAAAAGGCTCCAAAACTATTGTTGGCAGTATTTTTTTCCTTATAAGAGTTGCTGTTTCTACTCTATTTTGTCATATACTGCCAGACCCCCTTTGAACAGGAGATATTATAGCAGAGTAGCTAAGAGCACTCACTTTAGAGGTAAGGAGATCTGCATTTGTCCCCTGAATTTACTTCCCTTATCTGATCATCAGGGTCTCGTCTGTAAAGAGAAGTTGTTAATGCTTTATATTTTGTACCTCACAGAAATACTCTGAATGTTACAGGAGTTAATAGACATCCTTAGTACCATACTTCACCTCACATTACTACTACTATTATTAGCAGTATTAACAACTAGAAATCAAGTTTTAATTAAAAAAAAAAAAAAAAAACAACTTTCCAAACTGTTTAAAAAGCTTCCCCACAGGTTGCCTTTTGACCTGCTCTGTATAGGGCTACTTGACTTTCTAGAATTTGTTTGCCTCTTGCTACTTCCAAAATTGGTTTTTGGCTTTTCCCCACTTAATATCTGCCTCTTGTCCTTGTTTCCTGATTTTGGAAATCTTTTTCTTTTCCTACTATGTAACATGATTTTGCTTAACGTAGCTCAAGTTTGTTGCCCTTCAGTGAGCTGGCATTGTGTGGTCCATCTGGCGGTAACCACTCTCTGACTTTCTGTTCCCTTTTCCCTTTCAAACCTGTGCTCTGTTGTTGTCCTGTGCTCGTAGTTTTCTGGGGTTTGTTCGTCTAGATGACACGTTTCAAAGGGGCTACTGTTCTCTGTATTATACCCCTTAAGGCAATACTGAGTCTCTTTCCAAATACACAAACATATACGGTCTTAACAAATGCTTGTTAAACCAACTGTCATCAGTGTGCCCCATCTAGATGTTAGAAGAAAAGAATTTAGGTTTGGAGATCTGGCTTTTATTGTACATTCTTATCCTTTTCTTTCTCTGCCTCAGTGTTTCCATCTGTCCCATTTGGATGTGTTTGTTCAGTTATGACCACACAGAAATGCATTTGAGGGCATTTAGCGCTACTTGTTTTAAATACCTTAACACTAGTGTGTGAACACAAAATCACTGGAGATCTCTCTCCAGTATCAAACCTCAGGTATTCATCATCCAGACCAGGGTCGGCAAATATTTTCTGTCACGGGCCAAGGTCAGACAGTGAATATTTTAGGCTTTGATGGCCACAGATAATCTTCCCATCATATATTCTCTGGTTTATTTTTGTTTGTTTCAGTTTTAATTTTTATTTTTAACAACATTTGAACAATGTCCTAAACCATTTTTAGCTTACTCTACCAAAAGAAGTCTTAGACAGATTTAGCCCACAGGCTGTGGTCTGTGACCCATGACCTCGCCATCTAGATCATGGTCCGTCAGTTTTTTGTGGCTCCATTGAACAGACCTTCCAGTGCATTCCAAGTACTGTACTCTATGCAATTTTTAAACAGTGAATTCTCCTTTTGGAAATTTTTGAAGAACAGCCGCAAAAATGATGTACGGCCCAAAAAGATCTTGGTGAGTGTTCCTTCAGTGCCCAAATTCTGTTTCTGTCATTGCTGTTTTAACAGCAATTCTGTTGACCGTAACAATTTGTGACAGATGGCTAATTCACGAATGCCTCCCCAGTTAGTCTGTACGTCTCCTCAGGTTAATTGTGTTTGGACTCAGTGTTCAAGGTAGACTCTTGACATGGCTTTAGGGACATTTCTGACTCCCTGAGGAAATTCCAGGTGTGCTCTCTGTGAATCAGACCCCAGGATTTTCCTTAAAGTCTAGCTTAAATGTTCTGTTTCTTCATCACGCTTTTCTTACTTCCAAGGTCTATTAATTTTCTGAGCCCCATGCCGCCTGATAGCCACTTTCATGCCTTTTAATCCTTTCGTTTTTCACTATAGATATTAGAATCCTGTTTTTATTCATTGTGTTAGAGCTTATGCAGGAAGGATTGTGTTTTGTTCCTCATGTATTCCTTAGCACAGTGCTCTCCCATGGTAGGTGTTCAAAAACACTGAACTGAGGCCAGGCACAGTGACTCACGCCTATAATCTCAGCACTTTGGGAGGCTGAGGTCGGCGAATCATGAGGTCAGGAGTTCAAGGTCAGCCTGGCCAACACGGTGAAACCATGTCTCTACTAAAAATACAAAAAAATAGCTGGGTGTACTGGCAGGTGGCTGTAATCCCAGCTACACGGGAGGCTGAGGGAGGAGAATCACTTGAACCCGGGAGGCAGAGGTTGCAGTGGGACCAAGATCGCGCCACCGCACTCCAGTCTGGGCGACAGAGTGAGAATCTGTCTCCAAAAAAAAAAAAAAAAACCTGAACTGAATTCAAAATCTGAAACCTACTGATACCCAAGTAATAGATTTTTTTTTTTCCTGAGCCTCCTGCTAGCTCTTTAACGGAAAGAACAGTACTGATAAATGATTTAGTGAAAGCTGTTTTCATTCAGACAGGGCCTATGGAGAAATGCCTTCCTCACAGTGTATTTTTCTGAGTCTGTTCCCTTGACAGTCTTGTCAATTTTGATACATTTAACTATTTTCAAGTCAACGATAAATTCCCAAAGTCTAACACTTAAGTTTTCAGTAGTTATTTTTGGTCAAATAGTGTCACAAAATAACTTAACAGAGTTTTGAAGTTCTCTTAAAATGTCTCCTGATTTGTAACCCCTTGAAACTCTTTCAAATGAATATCAGGATGGCCCAAACTTTCCACTAGCCCTTGAATGATCGTAACTCCTCCACTCCCTGAGATAAGTTTGCTTCAGTTTTGTCCTAGGTGGCCACACCTTCACCAGGCTGCCCTCAGCAACACAAAGGTTTTGCAACAAAGAACTGGGATTCAATGAAGATTAGTACTCAGATGGCCAACATGGTGTGGAACAGAAAGAGCTGTCGGCCCATGGATGGATTTCAGTCTCCCTCAAGACCCTGAGCTCTCAGGAAGTCACCTGTCTAGGGTTGGATTATGATGTCAATGTAACCTTAAGGAATCAAAAGAAACTAACCTCTAGAAATGTCCCTGAAGCTAAGCTAAAAAAGTTAAGTTAAAGTTGAGAGTATGGGGGAGTGGGGAGAAGGTCCTCATGGGGTGTGCTCTGGGAGGACCATTATTTATTTATTTTAAACTATTTTTGGTTGAATAGTGGGTATTGTTTTCTCAGCAAGGATAAGACCTGTCATATCAGTACACAGACAAAAGGATCTTATGACTGTGCATCTAATAAAAGCATGCATTTAATTTAAATTTACCCCTACATATACACAAACCATCAAAACCTAGATTGGGGAAAGACTCAAATACCCTGAAAGGGACCAGAGAACGTGAGGAAGGGAAAAGGGAAAAGAATCGTGAAATATATGCGATTCTGTGTGAAAGAATCTACCAATGTGCCTGACACATGCGCAGTTCTCTCTCTCTCTCTCTATTCCTCTATATGTGTGTATATATATGTAGATATAACTCTATAGATCTTTGTCAGTCTATCTATAGATAGATTGATTGAGCCAGAAACCTGAAATATTTTTCCCAGTAAAACCAAATTCAAATCTAAAACTTAATTGCTGGTGTCAATGATTTTGTTTTTGCATTTGGCAAACTAAGTACTACCTTGGCTAACTAATTATATAATTTTATATATATATATATATATATATATATATTATTATTTTTTTTTTTTGAAATGGAGTCTCACTCTGTCACCAGGCTGGAGTGTGGTGGCATGATCTCTGCTCACTGCAACCTCCGACTCCCTGGTTCAAGTGATTCTCCTGCCTCAGCCTCCCGAGTAGCTGGGATTACAGGCATGTGCCACCACACCCAGCTAATTTTTGTATTTTTAGTAGAGATGGGGTTTCACCATGGTGGCCAGGAGGGTCTCCATATCCTGATCTTGTGATTTGCCCATCTTGGTCTCTCAAAGTGCTGGGATTACAGGCATGAGCCACTGCGCCTGGTCACTAATTATATTTAAAGTTACAAAAAATGATTCTTAAAATATGCCCTATAAAAATTAGATAATTTTATTTCTGATGCTCCTGAGATTTCCAGATCTTATCCATGTGGCCAGATGTGGTCTGGCAGCCACAGGTTTTTTTTGTTTTTTGTTTTTTGTTTTTTGAGACGGAGTCTTGCTCTGTGGCCCAGGCTGGAGTGCAGTGGCCAGATCTCAGCTCACTGCAAGCTCCGCCTCCTGGGTTCACGCCATTCTCCTGCCTCAGCCTCCCGAGTAGCTGGGACTACAGGCGCCCGCCACCTCGCCCGGCTAGTTTTTTGTATTTTTTAGTAGAGACGGGGTTTCACCGGGTTAGCCAGGATGGTCTCGATTTCCTGAGCTTGTGATCCGCCCGTCTCGGCCTCCCAAAGTGCTGGGATTACAGGCTTGAGCCACCGCGCCCGGCCTGTTTTTTGTTTTTTTTAATAGGCTAGAAAAAATGTTTATAAATTGTGCTAAATATCGTAATACTGAACTGAAGATGATATTCACAAAACAAAGATAAAAAGTTTCAGAATGTAGAGAGGTAAAGGGTGTTAAGGCAAGCTGACACAACTTGTAGGACAGTGGGAAAATAGTAAGGGAGTGTGACCTAAACTGGATCCTCAAAATGTTTTCCATCTTGCTGAAAAAAGTAGCCACACTGGCAGACAGAGGGCTCCTTGAGGAACAGCTGGGAATGGGGAATGAGCACCACTGCTTTAAGAGTCCCTTCTGCTTGACTGAACTTCAGAATGGTTTTCTCCTGACTGTAGGTCTTTGACTTCTATTCCCTAGAGCAGAAATTCCGTATTTTAGGAAACATGCAACTGTAAATACTTTCTGTGTTTCATTGGTATGTAAATCTTCTCCCAGCCTCTTGCAAGTTTACAATCCAGGAAAGGTCTTTGTCAAGGACCTGGGAATGATCTCTTCGAAATAACTGGGGATGGTGTTCCTATCTCCCAGTCTCTGTGGGAGGGTAGGACCCTAACTTCTATAGCTAACAGTTAGCAAATACAGATGACGTAGTCACAGAGAAAAACATTTCCAAACTCAGGAATAATTCAATGTACTGGACACATTGCACTGACTGGCCTCCCCATGAATAGTCTCCAGTACTTTTACCCTAGTTCACCCCTGTCCTTAAAAACTACTCCACCTTTTGTTTCAGTGGAGTTGAGCCCTAAGAAGTGGTCTGTGCTTTCTCCCATATTGCTAGTGATAATGTTAGAATAAAATAAACTTCTGTTTGCTCATCTTGTCCTGTGTAATTTTCCTTTAACAGTAAGCATACCATCTGCCAACTTATATGTCTTAGGGTGATTTTTGTATCATGGAAAAAATAGGTGCAGTTTTTTTCCAACCATTTTTTTTTTCACATAAGGATATTATTATTATTATTATTTTATTATACTTTAAGTTCTAGGGTACATGTGTAAAACGTGAAGGTTTGTTACATATGTATATATGTACCATGTTGGTGTGCTGCACCCATTAACTTGTCATTTACCTTAAGTATATCTCCTAATGTTATCCCTTCCCCCTCCTCCACCCCACGACAGGCTCTGGTGTGTGATGTTCCCCACCCTGTATCCAAGTGTTCTCATTGTTCAGTTCCCACCTATGAGTGAGAACATGCCATGTTTGGTTTTCTGTCCTTGCGATAGTTTGCTGAGAATGATGGTTTCCATCTTCGTCCATGTCTCTACAAAGGACATGAACTCATCCTTTTTATGGCTGCATAGTATTCCATGGTGTGCATGTGCCACATTTGCTTTATCCAGTCTATCACTGATGGACATTTGGATTGGTTCCAAGTCTTTGCTATTGTGAATAGTGCCACAATAAACATACGTGTGCATGTGTCTTTAGAGCAGCACGATTTATAATCCTTTGGGTATATACCCAGTAATGGGATTGCTGGGTCAAATGGTATTTCTAGTTCTAGATCCTTGAGGAATCACCACACTGTCTTCCACAATGGTTGAACTAGTTAACAGTCCCACCAACAGTGTAAAAGTGTTCCTATTTCTCCACATCCTCTCCAGCACCTGTTGTTTCCTGACTTTCTAATGATTGCTATTCTAACTGGTGTGAGATGGTATCTCATTGTGGTTTTGATTTGCATTTCTCTGATGGCCAGTGATGATGAGCATTTTTTCATGTGTCTGTTGGCTGCATAAACGTCTTCTTTTGAGAAGTGTCTGATCATATCCTTTGCCCACTTTTTGATGGGGTTGTTTGATATTTTCTTGTAAATTTGTTTAAGTTCTTTGTAGATTCTGGGTATTAGCCCTTTGTCAGATGAGTAGATTGTAAAAATATTCTCCCATTCTGTAGGTTTCCTGTTCACTCTGATGGTAGTTTCTTTTGCTGTGCAGAAGCTCTTTAGTTTAATTAGATCCCATTTGTTAACCCTAGGCTTTTGTTGCTGTTGCTTTTGGTGTTTTAGACATGAAGTCCTTGCCCGTGCCCATGCCCTGAATGGTATTACCTAGGTTTTCTTCTAGGGTTTTTATGGTTTTAGATCTGACATTTAAGTCTCTAATCCATCTTGAATTAATTTTCGTATAAGGAGTAAGGAAAGGATCCAGTTTCAGCTTTCTACTTATGGCTAGCCAATTTTCCCAGCACCATTTATTAAATAGGGAATCCTTTCCCCATTTCTTGTATTTGTCAGGTTTGTCAAAGATCAGATGACTGTAGATGTGTGGTATTATTTCTGAGGGCTCTGTTCTGTTCCATTGGTCTATATCTCTGTTTTGGTAGCACTACCATGCTGTTTTGGTTACTGTAGCCTTGTAGTATAGTTTGAAGTCAGGTAGCATGATGCCTCTGGCTTTGTTCTTTTGGCTTAGCATTGTCTTGGCGATGTGGGATCTTTTTTGGTTCCATATGAACTTTTAAGGTAGTTTTTTCCAATTCTGTGAAGAAACTCATTGGTAGCTTAATGGGGATGGCATTGCATCTGTAAACTACCTTGGGCAGTATGGCCATTTTCACGATATTGATTCTTCCTATCCATGAGCATGGTATGTTCTTCCATTTGTTTGTGTCCTCTTTGATTTCACTGAGCAGTGGTTTGTAGTACTCCTTGAAGAGGTCCTTCACATCCCTTGTAAGTTGCATTCCTAGGTATTTTATTCTCTTTGCAGCAATTGTGAGTGGGAGTTCATTCATGATTTGGCTCTCTGTCTGTTACTGGTGTATAAGAATGCTTGTGATTTTTGCACGTTGATTTTGTATCCTGAGACTTTGCTGAAGTTGCTTATCAGCTTAAGGAGATTTTGGGCTGAGACAATGGGGTTTTCTAAATATACAATCATGTCATCTGCAAACAGGGACAATTTGACTTCCTTTTTTCCTGATTGAATACCTTTTATTTCTTTCTCTTGCCTGATTGCCCTAGCCAGAACTTCCAACACTATGTTGAATAGGAGTGGTGAGAGAGGGCATCCCTGTCTTGTGCCAGTTTTCAAAGGGAATTTTTCCAGTTTTTGCCCACTCAGTATGATATTGGCTGTGGGTTTGTCATAAATAGCTCTTATAAATTTTGAGATATGTTCCATCAATACCAAATTTATTGAGCGTTTTTAGCGTGATGGGCTGTTGAATTTTGTCAAAGGCCTTTTCCTCATCTATTGTGATAACCATGTGGTTTTTGTCTTTGGTTCTGTTTATGTGCTGGATTACGTTTATTGATTTGCGTATGTTGAACCGGCCTTGCATCCCGGGGATGAAGCCCACTTGATCATGGTGGATAAGCTTTTTGATGTGCTGCTGGATTCGGTTTGCCAGTATTTTATTGAGGATATTTGCATTGATGTTCATCGGGGATATTGGTCTAAAATTCTCTTTTTTTGTTGTGTCTCTGCCAGGCTTTGGTATCAGGATGATGTTGGCCTCATAAAATGAGTTAGGGAGGATTCCCTCTTTTTCTATTGATTGGAATAGTTTCAGAAAGAATGGTACCAGCTCCTCCTTGTACCTCTGGTAGAATTCAGCTGTGAATCCATCTGGTCCTGGACATTTTTTGGTTGGTAGGCTATTAATTACTGCCTCAATTTCAGAGCCTGCTATTGGTCTATTCAGGGATTCAACTTCTTCCTGGTTTAGTCTTGGGAGAGTGTATGTGTCCAGGAATTTATCCATTTCTTCTAGATTTTCTAGTTTATTTGCAGAGAAGTGTTTATAGTATTCTCTGATGGTAGTTTGTATTTCTGTGGGGTCGATGGTGATATTCCCTTTATCATTTTTAATTGTGTCGATTTGATTCTTCTCTCTTTTCTTCTTTATTAGTCTTCTAATGGTCTATCAATTTTGTTGATCTTTTCAAAAAACCAGCTCCTGAATTCATTGATTTTTTTTTTGAAGGGTTTTTTTGTCTCTATCTCCTTCATTTCTGCTCTGATCTTAGTTATTTCTTGCCTTCTGCTAGCTTCTGAATGTGTTTGCTCCTGCTTCTCTAGTTCTTTTAATTGTGATGTTAGGGTGTCAATTTTAGATCTTTCCTGCTTTGTCTTGTGGGCGTTTAGTGCTATAAATTTCCCTCTACACACATTTAAATGTGTCCCAGAGATTCTGGTATGTTGTGTCTTTGTTCTCGTTAGTTTCAAAGAACATCTTTATTTCTGCCTTCATTTCGTTATGTACCCAGTAGTCATTCAGGAGCAGGTTGTTCAGTTTCCATGTAGTTGAGCGGTTTTGATTGAGTTTCTTAGTCCTGAGTTCTAGTTTGATTGCACTGTGATCTGAGAGACAGTTTGTTATAATTTCTGTTCTTTTACATTTGCTGAGGAGTGCTTTACTTCCAAGTATGTTATCAATTTTGGAATATGTGTGATGCGGTGCTTAGAAGAATGTATATTCTGTTGATTTGGGGTGGAGAGTTCTGTAGATGTCTATTAGGTCCGCTTGGCGCAGAGTTGTGTTCAATTCGTTGATATTGTTGTTAACTTTCTGTCTCATTGATCTGTCTAATGTGCAACCAGTTTTTAAAAGCATATCTCATTTTGGAGAAGTTGTAACTTTTCTATTGCATTTAATATCAAACCTGTATGTAGGTGGAGACTGTGTGAGTATTGTGTAAGTGAATGTTTGTGTGTTTCTGAGTACTAGAAGGATCACTGTGTAAACGTATCAACTTTTTGACTTTTTTCCCTTTGGGGTCAGTTTTGCACATCCTTTGTTTCTCTGATCTGAGAACCTAGTATAGAGAAGCCAGCTCTGCTCTAATACTAGAGCTCCTTCTCACAGCCAGTTAATCATTCTAGCAAGGCAGATATCTTCTTCCTGGGCCTGTCATAGCAGGTGAAGAGAAAGCTGGCTTAATCAAAGGCTTTCTCACCAAACTGGAATATGATCTGACTGCTTGGAGAGGCCTCTGTGTATGTAGGCAACAGCTTTTCTAACTTTCAACCATAAAGGAGGAAGAAAAATATCTCACTGAAGATTCATACCTTAAAATGCCTGAGGAGATGGCAGCTGTGTTTTCTCATGAATGAAGGGGAGCTCTCTGATGTGTTTCCTAATGATAGTTTTGGGGAGGGGTTGATTAGAGAGAAGATGTCTGACTAAAGTATGTGTCCTAGCAAATAAGACAGAATAAGATCTTCTTCAGCCGTCTGAAAGATAAGTTTTCCTTTGGTGGTCATCCAGAGAAATTTAAAGTTGTCCATCTGATGTGTGAAAAGTATTTTCTTCAGCTTTTTGCATTCATTGTGATAAACCAGTGAACTTCTCCACGCTGCTCAAATATACTGTGGGGATTCAATTTTGATTCTAACCTTGCGAGTGGGGTAGAATGTGAGGCTGGCTAATGAGTCTCTGACAATGACACTCCTTTGAAGGAATGAAAGCAGACAGGCAAGAAAACCAGTTTTTTTCCTTAATCAAATTAATATTGACAGCCTTCCTAATGTATAATAGGAGAAAGGCAAAGAAATGTGGAGAATACCCTGCCATTTGGTGGAAACTGTTGAAAAGAAACTACTATTTGCATAAGTGAAAATGGATCTACTTCAAAATTGTAATGTGTAATGCGGCAGAGATGATGTGGGTGAATTCTTCCTGTCGGCTAAGCCATTTTGTATCTGGGGTTCACCTTTAAACCAATCCATTTGTTGTCCATTTCCTCTGCTGTTTGGTTTAAAGTTAAGGGCAAAGATAAAATCAGGTTAGAGAGGAAGTTGACAATCTGGTAAATTGCTGTGGCTTTTTCTCTTTTAGGCAATAGAAGAGATACCAAGGGTCAAAGCAGAGAGTAATACTTCTCCAGGAAATAAGTTGTCTGCTATTATCTCAGATGCTTTTGAATATTCAGAATTGCCGACTAGCTTTACAGGCTCACAGGGAGACTCAGGGAGGACTGACCTCTCTATCTGCCGAAGAGTGTCAGCAGGCAAACACAGGCTTCTCTTGGCTGGGTGGCAGCAAGGCTCAGTGTGTGAAGAGAGGACAGTGATGCGGCTTATGGAAATTCAGAGAGGCCTTGTTCTCCTTTCATGGAAAATTTATCTCATGATAGCATAGAAAACATAAAGCTTTGTGTATTGATGAGACAGCATATAAACAGAAAGGGCAAGAATGGTTCTTACGTATTATTTCTTTAAATAGCATGACGGTCTTTTCTGGGCCTCATCACTGTTCCAACAGTAGGCCTATTTTGTATATTTTTTTGCACAAATAACTTGTGGAATAAATTTAATGTTTTTATTCTCAAGTTCCTCTTTTAAATAATGCCAATCCCAAGTACTTCAGTTCTATTAAATTAAGTAATTCATTGATAAATTGTTTTTAAGTCATGGAAGGTACTGTATGCCAGTCACTGTGTTGGATACTGTTAGACAGGAACTCATATACCTTTTTCTATACTGAATTCTTCTTGCATTTTTAAGATACAGCCGTAATCATATCATTATGAGATTTTATTTTGTTTGTAATTGTGCTATACATACTGTTTTGTTTTTCATTTAGTTGTTTTTTCGTTTAATTTCTGGGTGGTTAAGTTTTAAAACTTTTGTTAAATTTTCTGTGGTATCAAAACCAGGGTAAGACACATAGTAGATAGTTGATGTGTTTTGATTGATTGTTCCCTTTGGTCAGCTTTGGGAGTACTCCCTACCTGCTGAGCTGCGATGACCATTTTGGGGCTTCCAGGCTATTTTTTTCTATACTGTTTCTTGACTTTAAACCTGAGTTCTGATCATAGAGTTATAGGGGACAGAGATCAAATGTGATCTACCTGGAGAATTGGGAATTTTGAGAAGGCCCAGCAGATAAGTTAGTGAAGAACTGGGCAGACCTGAGTTGACGTCAGGAGAAAAAGGGCACTGCTGGGGAGAGCCTAGACAAGTGGACAGCATTAGCTTCTGCCAAAGGTCTCCCTCCCTGCCCCATTCAAATACGTAGCAAACCCGGAATCACTGATTTTTTCTCACTCACTGTCACTCTATTGTCAGCGCTTTAGCCAAGTCCTGTCAATATGACACTCATGCTCTATCCCCTAACCAGCCCTTGAACACGGCTTTGTTCATCATACTTATCATTACCTGAGACTATAGACTTTCTCTTTGCTGAACTTGGCCTGACATTAATGACTTGTTAAAAAGTCAGGCTCTTCTTTGGGCCCCTCCTGGATTAGTCATGGGAGTTATTAGTTATATAGAGCAGGACGGACATATAGATATTGCTACCCACACAGCCGGGCGTGGTGGCTCATGCCTGTAATCCCCACAGTTTGGGAGGCTGAGGCGGGCAGATCACAAGGTCAGGAGATCGAGGCCATCCTGGCTAACATGGTGAAACCCCATCTCTACTAAAAAAGAAAAAAAAAAAGAAAAAAAAAATTAGCCAGGCATGGTGGTGGGCGCCTGTAGTCCCAGCTACTTGGGAGGCTGAGGCAGGAGAATGTTGTGAACCCGGGAGGCAGAGCTTGCAGTGAGCCGAGATTGCACCACTGCGCTCCAGCCTGGATTACAGAGTGAGACTCCATCTCAAAAAAAAAAAAAAAAAAAAGGAACTGCTAAATCACAAGGTAGAATGTCATAGAATTATAGTGGAAACACTCATGGTTGTTTCAGTTTATAAGTGACATGTCGAGAGTCCATAAATATAATAGCTGTTTCTGGTTACTTGTCAAAGATTTTTTATGTATATTTAATAATTTGATCACTACCTTTATGAAATAGGTATTATTATATTTTCTATTTTACACAGAGGAATGAAGCCTGAGGCATAGTTACCCAAAGTCTGTAAACTATGAATAAAGCTTGGATTTAGACTCAGGTCTCATGATACCCACTTGAAAATGTTGAACATTTTGATTCCTTGGAGGAAAAATGTTTTAATCTAAAGAAATGGCTTTGCAGACAAATTCTCACCAGCTCTCCTACTTACTATATAAACTAGTTTTATTCCAAGAATGTTAATTTTTATATTTATAATATATATACTATGCTAACTACTTCATGTCATTGATACAAAAAAGTGAGTAATTATGTTTTAAGTGCCTAGCATAGTATCTGGGACATGTAAATATTCAAAGTAAAATATTAACTGCTTTCACCCACTCCCTTGGTCTCAGTTATGGGTAATATATCATCACAGTTACCTTCTTCCTAGAAAAAGTGTTCCACAGGCATCTGGAGATTCCCAAGGACTTCTGGAGTCATCTTACCCTGGTTAGCTAGTGAAAGATAAACAGGTTTTTTGTTTTCCATAACGGAGTTTCACCTTCATTTCTTCCAAAATTCTGTGGTAATTAATGGAAGGTGTACTTCATCAGGTTTGGCACAGGCTGACCTTCCAACTGAAATTTTAAAAATACAGTGAATCATGTGACATAATTTATTTCCAATGTAACCACTGAGGAGAAGCTTGTCATTTTCCTTTTTAAACCATGTACATTGCTAAGTTTTCACTGGGCTTGCTGTACATACATAATTTTTAAAATGGAAATAGAATTTGAAGAGGATGATCAAGGTAGACTACAGTGGTTTGGCATTGCAGTACTTTGGGATGTCAGTAATTCTTAAGCTAAAATAAACACTTTCATGATTCAACAGGACTCTTCTAATTTTACATTTATTGTCATCTTTCATTTGCTTTCCTATCTTGGAACCATTTACCAACTGTGCTGACTGGACTGTGTTTGATTCCTATGGAGAAATGGTCTATCTTACAATTTGTGATGCAAGAGAAAGAGAGAAGAAATTTTAATTTTTATTTCAAAGTATTTGCAAAAATAATTATTTCTCTGCAGTGAATTTTTTTATTATAGTGGGCATCACACAGAAAAGACTATTTCGTGTATGCTTTTTGGTGATAGTCTTCATCAATGAAACAAAGTGCTTTTCCAAAAGAAATAGTCACACATAGTTAATAAGAAATCAGTTGGGTCTATTTATTCTTCTCTTCTTACTGCAAGAATTTATTTGGCCTTGAAAGTAAAAAACAAATAAGTTTCTTTGATATTAATTCATATAGCAGAATCTCTCTACTACATTGTGGTATAATTAAACTTGTCTTTGGTAGTCACTGTTAATGTCACACTCCTGAGGTACTCTACAAGCAGGTTAGAGAAGGATTTTTCAACCAGAGAAGAATGATATGAAATGTATGATCCTCAGATGCACAGTCCTAGAATATTACCCTTTTGGATATCACAGATTGACTTCTGAATTGTATAAAGTTAATTATAATCTGAATAGACCACTGAAAGTATTTGTGTTTAATAAAGACCCAGGTGAAATTTTCATCGGGTTGCCTGAAATGATGGGAAGCCACCACCAATAGCCCAGTTGTTTGTATCTAAATCTTTCTTTTTTTTTTCCCGAGATAAAGTCCCATTCTGTGGCCCAGGCTGGAGTGAAGTGGTGCTATCTCGGCTCACTGCAACTTCCGTCTCCCCGGTTCAAGCTTTTCCCTTGCCTCAGCCTCCCAAGTAGCTGGGATTAAAGGCACACACCTCCATGCCTGGCTAATTTTTTTGTATTTTTAGTAGAGATGGGGTTTTGCCATGTTGGCCAGGCTGGTCTTGAACTCCTGACCTCAGGTGATCCGCCTGCCTAGACCTCCCAAAATGCTGGGATTATAGGTGTGAGCCACCATGCACCTAAAATCTTCAAGGTACAAACTTCAGCTTGAAAAAACACCAACTGACCTGACCAACTGACCTAATCCCATGAGAATATGACTCAAGGAAAGGAACTGTAATTTCAAACTATTGGACAGTAAGAAGCATCGAAATCAATGACAAATAGAACAGTATAGAAACTCAAAGTGCAAGAAGAATAAACAGCTGTAATGATGTGATGCAAAAGCTAAATTTAAGTGGAGGAAACAATGTGCTATTTTTTAAACTAGTGTGTGGAAAAGTCTTCTCAGCATTTCCAAGCAGTCTTGGCAGAAAAAAGAAAAAGCAGTCATCACTTCTATCTGTGATTCTTTTGATTGGTCATTTCTAAAGTTCTTGGAGGGAAAATTGAATCAATTCAGTAGCTCTCAAAATATAGAACTCTTTATCACCCAGCTTAATTTTCTGATTCCCAGGTAAATTTCTTGGCCCCGAGGAAGAATTTTGTGTCACTAGGGCAGAAAGGTACACCATCCAATATGTTTAGGGTTCTCCTCCATCAATGTGTACCGTGAGGGCAAACTATGATAGTCAAGATGTGGCCATTAACTGAAACCAGTCTGAAAGGGGATCTGAAATGAAAACTCTTGAAATCTATTATTTCAGTTGTCTCAGTCTGTTTGTGCTGCTATAAAGAGTACCATCAACTGGGTAATTTATAAAGAACAGAAATTTATTTTTCACAGTTCTGGAAGGTGGGAGGTCCAAGATCAAAATGCCAACATCTACTGTCTGACGAGGGCCTTCTTGCTGCATCCTCACATAGCAGAAGGTGAAAAGGCAAGAGGGGACAACTATTGTGTCCTCACATGGCAGAATAGCAAAAGAAAACAAACCCTCTCTTGCAAATGTTTTTATAATAACATTAATCCATTCATGAGGGCATAGGCCTCATGACCTTAACACCTTCTATCAGGCCCCACCTCTCAATACTATTGCATTCACTTGCATTCAAGTTCCAACACATGAATTTTTGGAGGAGACACATTCAAAGCATAGCATAAGTCATCCTAAATTCCCTAGAAACCTAAAGTCTAGGTGTAGTACCCAAGGACTCTACAAATACTCTATATGTAAACATAGTTTTACCAACAAGTTTTGTAGGAACAGCAGGGGGACATAGAATTGCAGTGTCATGTTATTGTCATTCTCACTAGCCTTTCTGCAAAGCTTCAGGTCCAGCCAGTTTCCTTTCCTGCTGATATGCATGGTTGCTTCTTAGAGGTAGTGATTTTATGTGTGTTAAGCTTTAACTTATTATTACACTACGCTTCTCCTCTTTCTTATTAATTTAGCACAGAGATTGAAAAGCTAACTGACATTTGACTGTGCTCTCTTGCTGGCTGGATTATGGAATACATCTGTGCATCATTAAGTGCATCTCTGAGTGATGATCAGGGCATTATGTCACATCACAGGGTCGTCCTTTCTTATGTCATATCACATCATGATTGACATAGACACACAACTTAATTCGAGTATCTAGAAGTAATTAGGAAGCAAGCCTTCACAAGTCTTAGCAGTGCGTAAAAGGAAATAGAGAAGATTGACCTTTCCAAATTTTGTTGTCTACCGCTGAAGACAGAATGACCCCTGTTGGATGTTCTATGTATAGATATATTTATATCTCAATGAAAAGCAAAGCATATGTACAAGATGGGCATTTTTTTCTGCATTTCTCTGACGATGATGAGGCAGTGCCTCTCTGTGTTTATTACTGTTGTTGTTGATAAAATCTAATTCTTGCAACCAGGTATTAATCTAAAAGAATGTACTAATGGAATTAGCTACATGATAGCTATTAGGAGTTTACAATGTGACAATCAAACTAAGGCAATTCAAGGAGAGTTGGACTGGGCTGTTGAGTGGTTATTTTTGTAGTCTCCTCACCATAAAATCAATCCAACCTGATACCTTAGGCTTCTGTTGCCTGATAAATCTGGCATATAAATCCACATGCACATAAGTATTTGGTAGCACTAAATACTTCCAACTTTAATCTTGGGTTGATTATGAACTCTCGGATCCTGAAAATAAGTCCTTGAACTCTCTCTACTTTTTCTCCTGCATTCTTAAGTCTTTTCCACATCAGGAGCTAGTAAATAGGAAAACTAATTTGAATAAATTAAGATCTTTGAAAATTAATGAACATAGTTCTTATTATTCAAATAGCTCCTTTTGTTGTATCCCAGTAATATCCAGGAAACCTCCACTCACAATAATGAGAGATGGGCATGTTTCCTCTTCTGTCATGACTCTGAAGTTTTTACCATTGGAGAGGCATGTTGTCCTTCAGGAATGTGGAAATCATCATTGATGTGCCTTCGTGGGAAGTGCAAAGTGGGTTGGATGGAGGTTTCAGTGCTGTCGTCAACAGAATTAACTTTAATGAACACTATGGATCTAGTGAAGCTTTCTTTAGTGATCTCAGCATCCTTGTTCGGTAGCCTTTCTGCCCATTTTACTGTAGATATTTAGTTCTCTTCTTTATGATTCTCTCTTATTCTCTGTCAAAATTTCCTCTCCTAGCCATGCTTGATAGTTTAATGCACTATTCTTCTCAAGTGAGTTAGTAGGAATCAAAATCTTAAACTCAGAAATGAAGTAATGATCACTGGCTAAGTGAGGGATATGTTGGAAAAAACAATAGACTGAATCGGTTAACCCTAAAATTAAAAATGTGATCAAAATGGCCTCTTCTTACGTAAATTTGGCCCTTGTCTATAACATTACTCTAAAGTATTGACATTGCCATCACTTAATATGCTTTATCACACCCTTACTGGTTGAATGTGTTTTAATATGCTATTGTGAAAAAGCCTTTATCATTTAAGTTGATTACAAGTTCAACATAGATGTGTCATCATTACTCAAACTACTAATGCAAATCCAGGTTACACTCATACAAGTATTGTCTTATCAAACATAGTAAAGTTACCTCTGTTCTCTGTGCTGATTGTACTACACCTGGAGTATTGAGTTTACGTCTAGATACTATCTTTAAGAATGTGTATTGGACCCATTTCAGTTGGCTTACAAACAAAAGATCAAGTTTATACACATATTTCTATAAAAAGATTTATTGTTTGCTTAACTTTAAGGATGTTTTAGAGTTTCCTAAAAGGAATCAAAAGATACCTAGAGAAGGAGATTTTCTGATGCAGTAAGAGTGAGGTTGAAATGAGGTTGAGTTGGCATTAGAAGGAGCTGAGAATGAGGTTAGATTGAGCTTGGGGTGTGCTGCAGGTGATCTTGAGATGAGATAGGGTGAGCCTGGAGCAAGTTTAGGATGTTATTGGGGTGGGAAGAAGCCATAAATTCACCTGGAGAGGCCCAAGAAACACTCTGAAGATTGCATAGATTTGTATATTTTAGTGAGTATAGGGCACAAGTCATGCTAGTCAGTTTAACAAGCCTCATCAAGACATAGTTAACCTAACAACAGACATAGTTAATTTTAGCAGCCTGAAACTGAACTTTTCTACAGTATTTATCATATTCAGTCATCTGAACACGTCCTATACCTGATCCTCAGTAACTGATCAAGCACAGAGAGGAAGTTGAATGGATGATAAAGAGTCAAAAGGTATCCAAAATATAATTGCATAAATTGGAGGTTTGTCTTAGAAAAACAGGAAAATTGGGAGGCCATTGCTGTTACCTAATGATTGAAGGAAGGGGCATAACATGAAATAAACAGTAGGCTTGGTCTTCGTTACATCAGACAGCAGAGTTAGAAGAGGCACATAGAACACTAAGGGCTCCACAGTGATGGTGTGAGCATGCTTCTAACCAGGGGAGTCCCATTTCCACAAGTGCACAAGAAGAGGCTGGTGGAACCTTCCTGGAATAGGAAAAGCCATCAGAGGGTTTCTAAGGTCCTTCCTTTGACTGTCTGTGGTTCTGAGTGGCTTTAATGTTTTCAATTGTTTTAGTTCTAAGGTGTGTGTGTGTGTGTGTGTGTGTGTGTGTGTGTGTGTGTTTAGAGAGATCCATGAATTTTCTTCTTGAGAAAAAACACAGGCAATAAAGAAATTAATGTCCCTGAAGCATCTAGCATATATTCCCTTTCTCTTGTCACTGTCTTCCCTTAACTCTTAAGGAAAACACATTGGAAAAAATTGAATAATTAAAAAGGATGGGCTACCTAATATAGTACTGAAGCATTTCTGTTGGGTGAGAAATATCTAGTAACCCAACTGAGCAAAGAAAGATTTACAGAATGACAAACGAAGACATTTGTATTGAATATTCTCATGTTGTACTCTCCAAACTATTCTTGATCACTCTTTCTTTGTATTTCTATTTTTTTGCTTCTGTTTAAAAAGCAGTTTGAGACTCCAGATGCTAGGCCAGGAATGCTCTTTTTTACTGGCAGAATTTTGCTCTGTTGGCAGAATCTACAGGCAATGGCTTTGATGTTTTTTGGCGTTACATTTGGTGTCTGTCATAGTTCATTCAAAGATAAGCTGATTGGATTGTGTAGTTGGTCCCAAACATTTTTGGCTTTAATGCTCCATCAATTCTCTTTGAAAACGAAGTCCTAGGCCAATCTCATCTCTCAAGGGATACTTGCAGATGACTTGTTTAGGATCAAAATGCAAGATAATTTCCTGATGTCCATATGCTTTCTCTGGAACCTCTTTCATTATCTTCAAAATTGGTATTTCTTATAAGTGAATAGCAGATAGCCATTTGGAAAATGTCTAAATTTCAGAAGTGTTTCCTCTAAGAGTTCCTGCAAGTGAGAGTCAAGAGGTGTGGACTGGTTTGTAAGAACTCCAGAAGGTGGGTTCTAGAACATGAAAACACTTATGAAATCACCCTTTTAAAAAGACCACAGACTAAATTTGTAGTTTACCATTTGACCACGATAATAGTAAGTAGGGACTTATAGAGTAGAAATTACCCTAGTTTTTCAGTATTTTGGTCTTAATATGATTCACATATTTAATCCTAACACGCTTATTTATTTTATTTTATTATTATTTTTTGAGATGGAGTCTCACTCTGCCACCCAGGCTAGAGGGCAGTGGCACAATCTTGGCTCACTACCCTCTGCCTTCTGGGTTCCAGTGATTCTTCTATCTCAGCCTTTCAGGTAGCTGGGATTACAGGCGTGTGCCACCACATCTGGCTAATTTTTGTATTTTAGTAGAGATGGGATTTCACCGTGTGGGCCAGGCTGGTCTTGAACTCCTGACCTCAAGTGATCTGCCTGCGTTGGCCTTCCAAAGTGCTGGGATTATAGGCTTGAGCCACCATGCCTGGCCTATTTCTTTATTTATTGAAATAAGGTCTCATGCTGTCACCTAGGTTGGAGCGCAGTGGTGCAATCGTAGCTCACTGCAGTCTCTACCTCCTGGGCTCAAGCAGTCCTCCCACATCAGCCTCCCAAGTAGCTCTGGAACTAAAGGTGTGCACCCCCATGCCCAGGTAATTTAAAATTTTTACTCTTTTTTGTGGAAACGAGGTCTCAGTATGTTGCTCACGCTTGTCTAGAACTCCTGAGCTCAAGCAATCCTTCTACCTTGGCCTCCCAAAATGCTGGGATTACAGGTGTGAGCCACCACACCCAGCGTATAAAATTTGCAATCATTTTATGACAAAGAAATAAGAATCTAGGTAAATTAGTGACGTGATCTAATATAACGTAGATTTGCTGAAACTAAGGCTTTAAAAATGGACAAAGAATTATCCAAGAGACATCTTTGAACTCCACCCAGCATCCCACATGCTACAGGTCTCTTTTTAGGGGCAAGCATAAAAAGCAGATAAAAATTCGTGTTTTCTGTATTAATTTTTCAAGAAGGATAGGTCAACTGGAGAAGATAATATCAAGATTGGGTAACAGGAGAGGTCTGAGACCCAAAGTCTGTGCTTTCTTGTGGAGGTCTCAGTGGAACACACCAGTACTTAGTTGATGAGCTCATTTCTGCTGAACGTCCTAGTATCTTTCTTCCCCTTGTCTCCAAATGATCTCTTTTTAGTTTTTGGGAAAGTGATGTTTGGACCAGCTCTGTGTACAGTCCTGATAGGATTGGTTCCCTCCTTGTATATAAGGAAGAAAAAATGATGAAATTTGCTAATTAGAAAAGTGTTCAAGAATACCACATAAACCTTGCAATTATAGGTGTAACCTTGGGATTACAGGGGTGAGCCACTGCACCTGGCCACAGATGTCTATTATTACAAGCATAACATTTATTTCTTTTTTCACTTGTCTATCTTCTTTGACTAGTTTATAAGTTCCTGACTAATGAAATAAGGAATAATGAGGTTTATTTATTTGTTTATATTTAATAACGAGGTCTTATTTCTCTTGGCAATACTAGGATCTAGAACAGTACATGGCTCATAAGTCAGGTCTCAGAAAATTTTTGTTCAACTAACAAATTGAGGATGAAAGCAAAATCTCAAATCTAAAGACTCAAAAAGACATCAGATTGTTAATGATTTAGGAGAATAGATTAATAACGAATTGAATAGTTTGGATCATCCATATATTTGTTATCGTCAAGAAGCTGTGTCTTTAGGAGAGTCTGTAAGTATATTTACTGTACAGAACATACTCTGAAGTTCCCTTTCCAAGTATTTCTACATGAATTGTCGTTTCTGTATGACTATCCTTAAATGTGGGTCTAGAAGAAAATTCTTTACCAAAAATAACAGGTTCATTCCTAACAAAGTGGGTAAGTTATATTACCTTAAAAAAAGCCTGGTTCTAATTAATGTAGTGATAAGGCATAATATTTTCTCATGTTCATTATGAAATTATATAACACGAACCAATGTAATAGCAAGAAGCTCAGAAAATTAGGCATAATTCATTAAATAAATGAAATACAATGAAAGGAAAATGTGTTAGAAAAATCTAGCATCATCTCAAACCTGGTGAGCTGAATTGTCTGTGATGTGTTTGCATGTTCATAATTCATTTTCCCCAAATCTCTGTATTTAGCTCATTTGAAAATCATCTAAGAATTGCAGCTGTTGCCTAAGTCATAAGTATTTCAATATTCTGAGATAAAAAGCAAGTTAGATTCCAGTGAACAAAAACATAATCAACTTGTATATAAACTTCATTGCTTAAGGGCAGTGTGGTAATTGAGAAAGTAGGGTCATCGTAACCTAGGTTTCTGAGAAATTACAAATGTTGTTTTTTCTTTCTTTGATTCCTGCCAGACCACTCTGATTTGAGTGTCCCTCTTATAGTTCACTTTTGGATTTTTTTTTTTTTTGCTTTAAATCTTCCTTCCTTCCTTCCTTCCTTCCTTCCTTCCTTCCTTCCTTCCTTCCTTCCTTCCTTCCTTCCTTCCTTCCTTCCTTCCTTCCCTCCTTCCTTCCCTCCTTCGTTCCCTCCTTCGTTCCCTCCTTCCTTCCCTCCTTCCTTCCTTCCTTCCTTCCCTCCTTCCTTCCTTCCTTCCTTCCTCCTTCCTTCCTTCCTTCCCTCCTTCCTTCCTTCCTTCTTCCTTCCTTCCTTTCTTTCTTCCTTCCTTCCTTCCTTCCTTCCTTCCTTCCCTTCCTTCCTTCCTTCCTTCCTTCCTTCCTTCCTTCCTTCCTTCCTTCCTTCCTTCCTTCCTTCCTTCCTTCCTTCCTTCTTCCTTCCTTTCTTTCTTCTTTCTTCTTTTCTTTCTTTCTTTCTTTCTTTCTTTCTTTCTTTCTTTCTTTCTTTCTTTCTTTCTTTCTTTCTTCTTTCTTTCTTTCTTTCTTTCTTTCTTTTCTTTCTTCTTTCTTCCTTCTTTCCTTCCTTCCTTCCTTCCTTCCTTCCTTTCCTTCCTTCCTTCCTTCCCCTTCCTTCCTTCCCTTCCCCTCCCCTCCTCCCCTCCCCCCCTCCCCCCCTCCCCTCCCCTCCCCTCCCCTCCCCTCCCCTCCCCTCCCCTCCCCTTCCCTTCCCTTCCCTTCCTTTTCTTGACAGGATCTCACTCTGTCTCCCAGGCTGGAGTGCAGTGGCACAGTCATGGCTCACTGTAGCCTCTACCTCCCAGGTTCAGGCAATCCTGCCACCTCAGCCTCCAGAGTAGCTTGGACTGCAGGTGCATGCCACCATGCCTGGCTAATTTTAAAACATTTTGCAGCGGTAGGGTCTCTCTTTGTTGCCCAAGGTGGTCTTGAACACCTGAGCTCAAGCTATCCTCTCACCTCACCTCAACTTCCAAAAGTGCTGAGATTACAGGTGGGAGCCACCGTGTCTGGCTAAATCCATTTTTATATGATTGACATAAACAATATACAGGCTCAAAAATGACAATTTTTTCCAGGGGAAAATAGGTCAAATCAAAGCAGGGCAAAACCATTTTTCATGGTTTTCCCAGATCTGGGATTTCGGCATGGAATACCAAAGATTGAAGTAATGGTGCATCCATGGTAAGGGATCATAAGTTCTGATATTCAAATGTGCAGCTACCTTCCCTCACATGTGACTTTAGAAAGGTAGACAGGTTGCTTTAATTTGGAAGTTGTTCTCAGGCATTGTTAGAATCACATTTATTCAGTATAGTCTTTGAAATTATATTTAACCCAATCTACATTTGCTAACATTTATTGATGTGGGTGACAATGCTCTACTGGTTTGTAGTTTGTGTTTCTTTGTTTCACATGTGCCTAAGTTAGAGAGTATGATTCTTTTTTATCTTCTTTCTTTTTTTCTCTTTTCTTTCCCTTTTCTTTGTCTTTTAGTTCTTTTCTCTTCTTTTATTCACTTACTCAGTCAATTAAATCACATACTGACCATGTTTTGAAACCCTCAATGAGCTGCCTATGACCAGAATACCTACGCCATGTCTTTAGGAAAGAAAACTATGCTCCTGAAAATCTTTTCTCCCACTTCTTCCTTTCTTTCTCATGCTCCTCTCTCACCTTTCTTCCCTGAAGTTGTAGATGTTAGCAGTTATTGAGTAGATATGTGCCAGGTCCTGTAATAGTCACTGAATATGTATTATTACATTGGTTCTCACAACCACCATATGAAGTAGAGTCAATTACCACACATTTCACCCATGAGGAAAACAGAGTCCATAGTAACTTGCCTAAGTTTAGAGCTAGTAAGTAGAAGAGCCATGAATAGAGTCTAGTTGTGTCTAACTCCATGTCCATTCTCTGTTATTGCTTCCTAATTATTTCTTCAATAGACTCTAAGTTAATTTACAGGTTCTGAAAGTTTTGGAAATTGTGGCAATTAACTTGTTATGAGGGTTGTTTACGGATATGACGTCCCTAATACTGGTTTGGCTTTCAAAGATACTACTTTTCAAAATAAACTTGTAGAAAAGTGGGGCATGTGAATGTAAGATTAATTATTTTTGAAATTCAGTAGGATGCATATATTTTCATAATTAAAACAATAATTGGAACATAAAATATTTTGACAGCATTTAGGGTTTTTTTTTAAACAGCAGTAGATCCTTTAATAAAGGAACTATTTAATAAAGACCTTTACAAATTTAACAAATTCAGAGCTCTCTGTCCCAGCCTGATGAGAATGTCAGCCATCTGTACTCAGAGTTTGAGTGATGGGGCTGTCATTTAGGTTGGTATTTGAAATCAAACTATTGCTGTGAATTTCTGAATTACAAAGTGAAGAGAAGATGGTTCGTTTATCAGGAAGACTTGGAAATTATCTTCAAATTCTTCCATCTAAATGTCCTTATTTAGAGGTCATGAAGTGTTTTTCCTGATTTTGAGCGATATCAAGCCACTTCTTTTACAGATCCAAAAATGAAATAACAATTTTGCCTTTTTAATTAATCAATATTTACTCTAATTCCATTGTATATTTAACACTGTGCTTGATAATATGGAGAATATAAAAATGTTTTGAGATATGTTTCTTGACCACAAGAAATCTACATTCTAGTTGAAGTAGTTGTTGAAATAAGTATATGTTTATTTCAATAGATTTTAAACAGCAAGAAGAAGACTGCCTCAAAAGTGAACTCCACAAGTGAATTTTCTCATAAATTTTGTGGAAAATTTTGTTGGGGTATGTTTTTATTTGATTAGAGTAACATACTCATGTCCTCAAACAGAAATTAAAAATTGATGTAAAGACAATGATTCCAATTCTGTGTGTGATATTAACTTATCAAATAGTCTGTGTTGCAATAAAATATAGACTTGAATAGGAACCCTTTTTCAGTCGAAAATGTCATTTTAACATTCTTAGTGTTATTGAAGTATTTAGGTGTATTGGGAGTAGTTGTGGTACGTATTGACCAGGGAAACACAACTAAGACTTAGAGGTTAGAATATGGAGAAATATATACAAGAAATATCTCAAAATTATGTTACAGAAAATGGACAGCGTCTGACCTTTAATTTTAAAACTCTGTAGGCTCATGATTAGAGTCAGATCTGAATTTTTCACCTTCTCTGTAAATTCTGAGTAAAACTATTTAAGCCTGATGGTTGTCTTATCTCTTGATACTAGATATTAGACGAAGCATTTACACAGGGTTGTTACGGTGATGGGATTGAGAGAATTGCATATTATTTTACAATGTAGAAAAAGATCTGGATCACAAAGCCTTGGTGTGGGATTACTATTAATATATCACACTGCCTACTCCCATTATTCTGGCATGTCTCATGAGGTCAATAAATGTTTCAAATGTCTTTTAAGCCAGATATTGTCCAATGGAATAAGGTCTTCATTATATTCCCCTCATGCCTTGAGGCAGGAACTGAGACAAAGTGTTTTCTTACATTGGTGAAATATGTACTGGAAATTATTATTTTCCACTCAGCTAGTCAAGTTCAAGTAGGCATTTGGATGCAACTTTGAAATGTTTTTGCAAAAAATTAAAATTCTTGGACTTGATTCTCAATGAAAGTGTATTTTATTTCATATATGTTAGCTTTGTGCCAGGAAATTGAACAAACGACCTTTTTCATGCCCTTGGAGTAGAGAGAGCATTTACATATGACATCTTGGTTTTTGCTGACTCGGTAAATATTTCTTCTTGAAATGTGGTGATCACTTTCCTGATTTGCTATATGCATGCTGATAAAAGATCAGTTAGTTAGGCAAATTGTGAAATATACCAGTCTCATTTTTGATTACTAATAATTTATGGGGACACTAAGTAGTCTAAAGCAAAAACTAGTTCATTTTTCTTTAGCTGATCTAATTTCTGTTTTTTCTAGGGAAATGTGTTATATGACAATGACAATTTCCAAGTTATATGTTATAATTTTGGAATTTATTTTTCACTTAAAAGGTCAATAGCTTTTACGATATTATGTAAACATAGGAGAAAGACTACAATATGTAACAAAAACAATTATAGTATTTTATAGAATAGTAATTTTAGAGAAAAATTGTGAATCCATTTTCGTGATAGAAAGGAATAATATTTAAGATGATCTTTGATGTAGGTAGTTAAACTAAATTTGTTAATCATTTTTTTTCTAATCCCACTTCTGTATTTTTGTAAATATCATAAATGGCACTTTAGTTATTTCTGTCTGCTTCCTTTCCTTTCTCTTAGTATTTCCACTAAACAAGTCAATCAGAAATCAATTTCTCTTATTTCTTTTGTAACATTTCTCAAATATTTCTCTTATTGTTTGTTTTCTTTGGCTACCAATCAGATCTAGGCCTTTACTTCCTCTTGCTTAGATTACTGCGTTATTCTCTGAAATAGTTTCTTTTTTTTTTTTTTTTTTTTTTTTTTTTTGAGACGGAGTCTCGCGCTGTCACCCAGGCTGGAGTGCAGTGGCCGGATCTCAGCTCACTGCAAGCTCCGCCTCCCGGGTTCACGCCATTCTCCTGCCTCAGCCTCCCGAGTAGCTGGGACTACAGGCGCCCGCCACCTCACCCGGCTAATTTTTTGTATTTTTTAGTAGAGACGGGGTTTCACCGTGTTAACCAGCATGGTCTCGATCTCCTGACCTCGTGATCCGCCCGTCTCGGCCTCCCAAAGTGCTGGGATTACAAGCTTGAGCCACCGCGCCCGGCCGTGAAATAGTTTCTTTCTCACCAACATTGTTCCCCTACAGGTCATATTCTGAATGGTCACTAGATTAATCTTTCAAATGTATAGTTTTCATTGTCTTCCTTTGCAAATGCAAATACTCCTGTGTATTAATTTATAATAGCAATTGGCTCCTTTACGGTAAAGACTCACTTCCTTTTCCTAGTGTACATAGTGCCCCACCATTGTCCTCCATTCTCCGTTCCAACCTCATCTTCACTTTAGTCTTTTCCGGGATTCCGTGCTACAGCCAGAATAATTTAGCAGCCGTAACATTTCATCTTGCGATCTATTGTCCATCCCTACCCCTCCAATTTTTATTGGCTTACTTTAATTTTATCAAAATGTAAGGTCCAACACAAGTTCTACCTCCTTGAAGAGAAAACTTTGATGAGACTCTCTGGCAATCCTGAAATGCTTTTGCATCACCTCTGGACTTCCATAGCACTAATAGCTACACAACTTTATGGCCATTTGGGGTTGCATGTGTTTGTATATGTGTATATTTATGTTTGTATATGTATATTATATATGTACACATACATGTACATTTATATAGCATTCTCTTTCTCTCTCTCTCTCTCACACACACACACACACACACACACGGGGGAGGGGGATACTTAGGTTTGAGGTCAGGCTTCCCTGATTTTCATTCCACTTTTGTGGTTTACAAGCCATTTGATCTTGGATGAATTACCTAACCTTCTGAGACTTCAGTTTTTTAATCTATACAATGGGATAACAAAGAGTACCTACCTGTATTAGTTTCCTAGGGCTGTCACAACAAGATACCAAAAACTTAGTGGCTTAAAACAATGAAAGGTTTTTTCTCACAGTTCCAGGTAATAGAAGTCTGAAATCAAGGCTTCAGTGGGCCATGCTCTCTCTGAAGGCTCTGTGAGATGATCCTTTCTTGGCTCTTCCTAGCTTCTGATGGGCTTCATGTTTTTTGGCTTGTACATGTATCACTCTAATCTATGTCTCCGTCTTCACATGGCATTCTCCCTCCCTGTGAGTCTGTTTCTGTTTTCTCTCTAAGGACATCAGTCATAGGATTAGGGCCAGTGAGACCTCATATTCTCTAATTACATCTGCAAAGACCATATTTTTAAATAAGGTCACATTCTGAGGTTCATGGTGGGCATGAATTTTTTGGGAAACACTATTAGACGCAGTATACTACCTCAGTTTGTAAAAATGATTTGATGAGATAATTCATGTAAAGTGTTTAATGAAGCACTTTGGTATGTGATAAGTGTGTACAAATATTAGATACTGCTATCATCATCCCTACTTCCGCTATTTGACAAATTTTCTCCATGTCTTCAAGGAATCTTGTATATGACTTTAAGGGTTTACCCATTTGGTCAGTCTTGCTCAAAATTTTTTAAAAATCAAAAGCTCAGATATTTTATAATGAGGAAACCATCCTCTATACATACAATAAGTATCATGATTTTGGAAACTTCTCTTGTCATGAAATAGTTACTTATGTCAAAAATGACTTGCAGAGAGTCTTGCTTGATTTTTAATATTTAATATAATTTCTTTTTATTTTAATTATTAGGAATACATAATGGTTAATTAAAAACTAATCAGTTTAACTCCTTTGGAAGCCCTTGACTGAGTACATATAAACATACATGTATATGAGGCGTACAGAAAACACAAAGTTGCAGAAGAGTGACTGTGATACTCTCTTAGTATGGATGAGACTAGAAAAAAGGTTAAAGAAAAGGATAAGATACCACTGAAGGAAAACACTATATTGTTTAGAGATGTGAGTAAGCTTAATTATTCATTTTTTATGCTTTGTCCTTCCTTATCAAGGAGAATAAAATGGACAAGTATAGAATAGACAAACATAATTAAGAAAAAGTGAAAGCTCAAGACAGATAACTATGGGCACCTTGATCTTTTAAATGAAGTCACTTCCTCAGATCCAAATAAATACTTTTTGGAGGGATGTTTTATGAAGGTGAAGGTGCAGAGGTGGGAAAATAACCACTTGCTAATGTTAAAGAATTGCAGAATTTGGGAGTGGTGCTACAGAGGAGAAATCCTTGCAGAATTCTTGCCATAATACATGATATTTACTCCACCGTTTTAAAATGGTTATCAAATTGGCCTTATAAAGTTGATACCAAGTGGAATAATCTAGGTGTTTAAATATCAGTGTAGCATTTGACAAAATTTCTTATGATGTTCTCAATAACATGTATAGTACTGTGGGAATGACAAGATCACATTTTGGTAAATTTAGAGCTGGCAACACGATTTCATCCAACGAATTTTAAGTACAAATAAAACCCAAGAAAGAAAACAGTAAGTGGAAAGTGGGCTCACCTTTCACAATTATCATGATATGGGCTTCTGGTCAAGACAGCAATATGAGTTAATGCTGTAATGCATCTTGTGCTTCAAACACATGGGAAAACTATGACAAGAGAAAATAATACAATGCATTACTGGACTAAAACCAAACAAAGCAAAAATGTTAACGAACAACAACAACAAAAAGAATCTCCATTGATTGAAATAGAAGATGTTATAGGAAAGGGGTCCTGATCCAGATCCCAAGAGAGGGTTCTTGGATCTCATACAAGAAAGAATTCATGGCAAGTCCGTAAAGTGAAAGCAAGTTTATTAAGAAAGTAGAGGAATAAAAGAATGACTACTCCATTGACAGAGCAGCTCTGAGAGCGGCTGGGTACCCTTTTTTATGGTTATTTCTTGATGATATGCTAAACAAGGGATGGATTATTTATGCCTCCCCGTTTGAGACCGTACAGGGTAATTTCCTGACATTGCCATGGCATTTGTAGACTGTCATGGTGCTGGTGGGAATGTAGCAGTGAAGATGACTAGAGGTCATTCCTGTTGCTGTCTTGGTTTTGGTGGGTTTTAGCCTGCTTCTTTACTGCAACCTGTTTTATCAGTGAGGTCTTTATGACCTGTATCTTTTTCTGACTTTCTATCTCATCCTAGAAGTTAGAATGCCTAACCATCTGGGAATGCAGCCCAGCAGGTCTCAGCCTTATTTTACCCAGCTCCTATTCAAAATGGAGTTGCTCTGGTTCACACACCTCTGACAAGGAGGAATAGAATATGATAAATGTAGCTATACCACACGTCTTCTTGCTTGGGACCTCAGGCAGAAAGTGTGGGTTTTTTGTCCCTTGACGGAGAAAGGGGACTAAAAATGCTCCATGGGGATGAGGCCCTGAAGAAGACTCCGTGTTTAAATCCAGGATCTGTGAGGAGGCTGATGAAAGCAGGCTGGGAGATGGCAAACAAACAAGCAGAAAACTGCCACTCTGTGGGGACTGGATGTGTTTAAGTTAGTTCAGGCTGCTGTACCAAAATACCATAGACTGGTTGGCTTATAAACAACAGAAATGTATTTCTCACAGTTTTGGAGGCTGGAAGTCTGAGATTAGGGTGCCAGAATGGTCAGGTTCTAGTGAGTACCCTCTTCTGGGTTGCAGACTGCTGAATTCTCCATGTTTCTTCACATAGCAGAAAGAGAAAGAGACCTCTAATAAGGGCATGAATCCCATTCATGACCTAATCACCTTCCAAGGACCTCACCTCCTGATGCCATCCCACTGAGGTTAGAATTTCCGTAAATACATTTTGGAGCGACATGAACATTCAGTCTATGAACAGGATGTAAGCAAGCAGCTGAACTGGACAAAAGGAAGATACCACACAGTTTCCCAACTGCCACTAAACTAAGCTGTGTCCTGGAGGCTCAGCAACTGTATGTACAATTTTAACGTCACAATGGGAAGGAGCCCCAAAATTGTGTTAGAAGACCTGAGGATCCTGAGGGTTTGAAAAGTGGCAACTTCAAATCCTCTCAATGTGGACAGGGAACTCAGAAAAAGATGGAAAGAGAAAATAACATTAAAAAATTCAAAACAAGATATTCAAGATATGCAAACTGAAATTCCAAAACACATGAATAAATGTAATGTTGTAAAAGCTCATCAACACTCAGAAGAATTTTATTCCCAAAGACACTCTTCTTATAGAATGGTAGCACAATGGATTTAAAATAAGTTTATTTAGGATATTCAAGAAAATTTTCATTAAAAAGCATGATGTTATAAAATATATAAACAAAAATCAAGAACCGATGCTTATGTAAAAGGGAACATTAAAAAATGAAAAAACATGACATTGAAATATTTTTAAATGCAACAAATTAAATAAATTATACATGGTGAGGGAGTTTGCAAATAAGAGGCAATGCTGAGAAATTCACTCAAATGAGCACACAGAGAAGCAAAGCATAGAAGTGAGTAGTTAGAAGACAGAGAAGACAGACTAAGGAAAAGCATACAAGTGAGTACTTAGACGACAGAGAAGACAGAGTAAGGAGCTTTTTATTTTATTTTTTTGGAGAAAGGCAAGTGCTTGTGAAACAACAATATTTCAAGCAAAAATCTGCAAATTTTGCAAATTTTCAGATGAAAATCCATGAGTTCTGAGACTGACAGGATGAATAAAATAAATCTACAACCTGACAGATTATTGTGAAACTATAGAGTGTTAATAACAAAAAGAAACTCTTGAAAGAATCCAGAAAGACAAGATACATTTACTTCAAATGAATGCCACTTAGATGGACAGCTGACTTCTTCTCCACACCAGTAGTTACTAGAAAAAGCAGAGCAGTGGCTTCAAAGTGCTGCAGTAAGTTGGAGTTCAATCCAAAATTTTATTTTCAGCAATATTATTCAGGAATTATTTTCAGACCTATAACAATTGAGAGTTCAAACTTTTATCAAAACTACTTTAGGAGAAAAATGTCATTAGCTCAACAATTAATACATAAAATGTATATTGATTATAAAATAACCTTTCAAAAAATAAGGGTAAAATATTGGATAGGAATTAAAGGAGAAAAGAGAATAACTTCACTGAGTAGTTAAACTGTTCTTGGATCTGTGACATATTTAGGACGAGGTGAACATTTAGAATAATCTTTGTTTTGTTATAACAATTTGTACTTAAGTATGAGTGTTAAAAATTTGAGGACAGTTACTACCTCACACCTGTTCGTATGGCTGCTATTTAAAAAATGCTGGTGAGGATTTTGAGAAATTGGAACTCTTTTATACTGTGATTGGGAAGGTAAAATGGTGCAACTGCTATGGAAAACTGTATGGTGGTTCCTTAAATAAACAGAATGACCATATGATCCAGCAATTTCACTTCTGGGTACATACCTCAAAGAATCAACAGTAGAGTCTCAAGGCATTTGTATACCTATATTCATAGCAGTATTATTTGTAACAGCTAAAAGGTGGAAGCAACCCAAGTGTCCATCAGCAGATGAATGGATAAGCCAAATGTGAGATGTACATAACAATGGAACGTTGTTCAGCCCGTAAAAGGAAGAAAATTCAGACACATGCTGCAAATGGATGAACCGACCTTGAGGAGATTATGCTAAGTGAAATAAACCAGTCACAAAAAGACAATACTGTATGACTCCATCTATAGGAGGTACCTACAGTAATCAAATTTATAAAGACAGAAAATAGAATGATAGTTGACAGGGGCTAAGATGAAGGTGAATAGAAAGTTGTTGTTTATAGGCCATAGAGTTTCAGTTTTGCAAGATGAAAAGAATTCTAGAAATGGATGGTAGTGGTGGTTGTATAATAATATGAATGTACTTAATATCACTGAATTGTACACCTATAAATAGTTCACGATGATACATTTTCTGTTATATGTACTTTACCACAATAAAAATTGGAAAAAATTAAAGATAATTACTGAAAGAATACATATATAATCTGTAGCATGCTACCAACAAAGGGATAATATGATGCATTTATGAATTCCAGTAGAGGAAATAAAAAGGGCAAATAAAGACAAGCAAAAAGAAAGGTTGATAAACGGAAGATAAATTAGGATGGTATTACAGAAGTCAGTGAGGTAAGTATCAGCACATTAAAATACAGAGATTATCAGATATGATTTCAAAATATCCTACTGTACAATACGAACAAAAGAAAGACCTAAAACAAAACCACACAGAAAGTTTGAACCTGAAGAAATGGGGAAATAATATATCAGGAAGTATAAGTTAAAATAAAGCTATTGTGTCAAAACTAATATCAGACAAAATAAAATTGAAGGCAAAAATCATGTACAGGAGTAAAAAGCGATGCTACATCTTAAAACATTTACCAAGAATCTAAAACAATTGTTTTTCAACAATTACTTGTTTAATGTCTACTAGATGCTGAGTATCACTCTGAACACGGGAGGAAAACTGAACAAAGAGCCAAAAATTCCTGCCCTCATGGGCAGAAGTGCAAGGTAAATTTGAAAAATCAGCAGTCAGAGTGGGATATTTTATTATGCTTCTATGAAATTGGGAGGTAAATCATTAAAAAATTAGAAGGATTAAGAATGTTTGAATAAGAAAACACAAGCTTAGTCTAAAATATATTTAAAATTCTATAACCCATTTGTACAGAATATATATTCTTTCCATGTGTCTGCAGAAAAAAGAGCTAAATAACTGGAAATAAACCCAAGAAACGTATTCAAGGTTTTTATTGAAACAAATGTGAAATTTATTGAAAGTTTTACAGTATGATTAAGTGGAATACAAAGATGTAACATTGTCATGTACAGGGTCACATAATGTGAATTTTCACTTAATCTATAAATTTAATGCAATTTATGTCTAAAGCTCAGTAGGAATTCTGCTGGACACACCAATCCTAAAATGTGCATTGAAGAGCAAGAAGCCAAGTATGATTAAGGCAATTTTGAAGGAGAGGAACATGATGAGGGTTCTTTCCTACCAGACATCAAAGCTAATTATAAAATAAAGCAATTACACAGTGTGAAAAAAGTATGGTTTTATTTCAAGAATTAAATAGAATAATGGAACATAATAGAGACTCCTCAAATGAACCATTAAAATATGAAAATACGACAAATGACAGGGGTAACATTATAAATGAACAGGGAAAGACTGAGGCATTTAATAAATGATACAGGGACAAAGCTTAACTTTGTGGATAAAAAATAATATATGGTTTCTATCCCAAATACACAAGGCTATGTCCCAAGAAGATTAAAAACATAAATGTGAAAACCATAATTTTACGTTTTAGAAGAAAGTAAAGATAATTTTTCTGAACCCACAGAAAGGAAAAATTATACTAGACACAGTAGGCCCAAACAATAAAGGATAATATTCATAAATTCAACTCCATTAGCACTAAAAATGTCTGTGTGACTATAAATAAAGTAGTAAGACAAAATTTGAGGAGGTTTGAATGATTTGTGTCAGCACATACAAAGTAAAAATTTAAAAAGTGAAATAGACTAGAAACTCAAGAGGAAAAAAAAGACAAATCATATGAACGGGCAGTTTCACAGACAACAGCATTGAAATGCCAAGGACCATAAGCAAAGGCACTCAGCCTTGTTGGTAATTAGGGAAATGCAAATAAAACCACAAGGAAATATAATTCCCACCACATTGCGAAAAAGTCTAAAGTATTATACTAAGTGTTGTCAAGAAAATGAAACAATGGAGACCTAATATACACCGCCTGAATGTATATAAATTGATTCAATCCCTTTGGTGTGCTAATTGTTGAAGATGCCCCTTTCCTACAGCCAAGTAACTTCATGTCTTTGTTTATACTCTAGAGAAACTTTCCCACATGCCCCAAGTATACAAATCTCATGGCAGCATGCTTTTGGTGGTGGTTGTTATTCAGTGGTTAAAATGAATTCACTGCAGCCATACATATCAACCCAGACACACTTTGGAAGTTAAGTAGAGTAAAGCAAGTTGCAGAGAGTGATACGTACATGTGTATACGTATATAATACACACATATGTACGGAGAGAAAGAAAATTATGTATATGAAATTTAAAAGCTATTAACTGTTACTCTATTGTTTATAGATATAAACATACATATGAGTAAAACTATGTAACATGCAGAGAAATGATTCTGAGTAAACTAAGTATGGTGGTTACTTCTGGGGAGAGAGGGAAGGAGATAGGATTTGGGAAGGTCACACAAAGTGATTCAACAGTATTTGTGAAGATTTTCCTTGTTGTTTTGCCTGACGTGCTTTGTTTTAGTATTTAAAGTAAACACAGAAAACATGAAAATTATTAAAATTTGTTGTTACATGAATATTTATTTTTATTATTTTAGGCTTTTTTGTATGTTTAAAATATTTCACAATAAAAATATATTGCAAAAGTATAACATGGACCTAAAATATCATGGGGAACAAAGCAGTTTCACACTAAATTTCACAAGTAGACCCAAGAGACTAGATGATATAATAATTTATGTAAAAAAGTGTCACGGAATTTAGCTAACTACGAAAGCCTCGAGACCATAACTTAAATAAATGCGGTCAGCTCAGTTGAAGGTAGAGTTGGGAGTCAAAAAAGAGAGAATGCTAATGGCAGGAAGTGACTTCCTTGTTCTTGCAGGTGTTCAAGCAGAGTCAGTAGACCACAGTCAGTTTGGGGGAGTTAGGGTGTTACTGTGAGGGTAAGAATGGATGAGATGAGTACTAAGGGCATTTCCAATAATTACTAATAAAAATTATCCAATTTATTTTTGTTCATTAAACAGGTGCTTCTTACAGTGTTTGAAGGTCATCTCTATTCACATGAAGAGTCACTATCCTGTGACTGCAAAAGTCACAGGATATATTTCTATTTTAGGTGAGCTCAAATTCGGATCAGGCTTTGTAGCCACCAAAATCTATTCTTTCCTTTTTGAGCAGACTTTTGGTTTAAAAAAATATTCAGTAGAATCATTACTATTTATTCAATAACATTTAACAAGCCCTTACTTAATGCCGTGCTCTATATTACTATTCTGCTACTCTCCAAGCTTTGTCTAAGTCATCTTCTTAGATAAGAAATAGTGTTTAAAAAGTCAGAAATACTCAGTTTTAATGAATTAATACTATTCTCCAATCACTGAAGTCAAATTATTTAATAATATTTTAAATATCAGCCATATCAATATTATGCCACTGTTTTATAGATAGAAGTATAAAACCTAAACTTGCTTGTAACATAACCTGCAATTTATTTTCCTATTTGTGCTAGCAATGGAGAAGCTGACCTTGGCCTGAATCTTTAGAGATTACTTGAAAGGAGTGTTCATCTTAAAGCAAGAAAAAAAGGCATGGTCTGCTAAGGTCACCCTAAAAATCCATTAAAAATGTATTAAAGATGAGTTAGTAGTAGGCAGATGGCAAATATAAGTATCCAAATAGAAAATAGAATATTGTGGTACAGCAGGAAGCATAGGTGTGTAGACAGGAAAAATCAATGGAAGTAACTCCAAAAGGCAATAAATCTCTCTTAAGGAATATTGTCATGTTTTCTGAACCTGCAACTATAGCCTACATTAAATTTTTTATGTGATGGTGAAAAGTTCTTTGCGCTTTCATATCTAGTAACAAACTAAGAGTTTTTTTCTTCAGTTAAATGGTGGGATGAAGAATTCTACACACAAAAAAAGGCATCTACTGAAGTCTTGTGTAATTATTCTGATACTATCTTTGCTGCAGCAAAACCAAAAACTATATAATTGCTTTCTAGCTTTTATGAGAAGTGATATAATGATGTAACTCAATTGGTTATTTCTAAGTTTCATGATTCAGAAGAAATGTCTACTCTGCAGCTAATATCCCTAGATCAGAGATATTTAATTAGGTATTAGCTTGAAGCAAAGCCTGTTTTAATCAAAACGTGTAATAGTGGCAGTAAGGTCAAGTGGTGGGAGTGATGTGGATGTCATGTATACTAAACAGTGACCTTTACATAAAAAAACAAGTAAATTCTGCAATGTTTGAGAATTTAGTCATTATACTCACAGGTCCAAAAAGAGACCTACTCATTTTGCTTGATGGCATTGGTGGGCATTTTTTGTTCCAGCCAGGAACTGAGAACCCAGTTTCTACTGGAAACCATTTCAGAATTTGTGCAGAAGTTAGAATCTTCATGAGCGTGCTGTCCAAATTGTTTGGACATTAAGCACTACATTTTTTTGTTGTTGTTGTTAGAGGACATTATGTTTGTTAAGTGAAATAAGCCAGACACAGAAAGACAAACACTGCATGTTCTCACTCTTTCATGGAATCTAAAAACGTTGCTCTCGTAGAAGTAGTGAATAGAACAGGTTAATGAAAACTAGGGAGGGGAATAGGAGGGTGGAGAGAGGTTTGTTAATGGGTACAAATTTACAATTAGGAAGGAAGAATAAGTTCTGGTGTCCTATTGCATAGTAGGGTGACAATAGAAAAAAATAAGGTAGTGTATATCTCAAAATAGGTAGAAGACAGGATTTTCAGTGTTCCCATCACAAAGAAGGGATAAATGTTTGAGGTGACAGATCTGCTAATTATCCTGATTTGATCAATACACATTATATGCATGTATCAAAACATCACATTGTACCCCATAAATATGTATAATTATTATTTGTCAATTAAAAATAAAAATAATAAAAGAGAGAACTCACCACTTCAGAGACATACTTAAGATTTAACATTTCCAGTGACTCTAAGGTGTTTCTAAATTACTTTGGATCACATAAACTTGGTGGCTTTGAAAGTAATGGAGTGAAACATCCAAATAGCTCCACGAAATTGGCAGTGCTTCAGAAAGAAGAATGGAAATGGCCCTGTGGAAAAGACACTGCTCAGACAATTGTAATATAGTGGATTATGATGAGACAATGTGTATGTTTTCCTTATGTATCAAGGCTGAAGAGAGCATGTGTTTTGTGTTTTTCTTTGCTATAAACCAAACTTGCAGTGCATATTGGCAGCTCTTAGTTATGTAGACCTAACTAGATTCATGATGCTGTTCGTTTCCTACTTTAAAAATAACCTACCTAGGTATTTTATTCTCTTTGAAGCAACGTGAACGGGAGTTCACTTATTTGGCTCTCTGTCTGTTATTGGTGTATAGGAATGCTTGTCATTTTTGCACATTGATTTTGTATCCTGAGACTTTGCTGAAGTTGTTCATCAGCTTAAGGAGATTTTGGGCTGAGACGATGGGGTTTTCTAGATATAAAATCATGTCATCTTCAAACGGGGACAATTTGACTTCATCTTCTCCTGATTGAATAGCCTTTATTTCTTTCTCCTGCCTGATTGCCCTAGCCAGAACTTCCAACACTATGTTGAATAGGAGTAGTGAGAGAGGGCATCCCTGTCTTACGCCAGTTTTCAAATGGAATGCTTCCAAGTTTTGCCCATTCAGTATGATATTGGCTGTGGGTTTGTCATAAATAGGTCTTATTATTTTGAGATATGTCCCATCAATACCTAATTTATTGAGAGTTTTCAGGATGAAGGGCTGCTGAATTTTGTCAAAGGCCTTTTCTGCATCTATTGAGATAGTCATGTGGTTTTTGTCTTTGGTTCTGTTTATATGATAGATTACATTTATTGATTTGCATATGTTGAACCAGCCTTGCAACCCAGGGATGAAGCCCACTTGATCATGGTGGATAAGCTTTTGAAGTGCTGCTGAATTCGGTTTGCAAGTTTTTTCTTGAGGATTTTTGCATCGATGTTCATCAGGGATATTGGTCTAAAATTTTCTTTTTTTGTTGTGTCTCCGCCAGGTTTTGGTACCAGGATGATGCTGGCATCATAAAATGAGTTAGGGAGGATTCCCTCTTTTTCTATTGATTGAAATAGTTTCAGAAGGAATGGTATCAGCTTCTCCTTGTACCTCTGATAGAATTTAGCTGTGAATCCATCTGGTCCTGGACTTTTTTTGGTTGGTGGGCTCTTAATTATTGCCTCAATTTCAGAGCCTGTTATCGGTCTATTCAGGGATTCAACTTCTTCCTGGTTTAGTCTTGGGAGGGTGTATGTGTCCAGGAATTTATCCATTTCTTCCAGATTTTCTAGTTTATTTGCATAGAAGTGTTTATAGTATTCTCTGATGGTAGTTTGTATTTCTGTGGGGTCAGTAGTGATATCCCCTTTATCATTTTTTATTGCATCTATTTGATTCTTCTCTCTTTTCTTTTTTATTAGTCTTGCTAGTGGTCTATCAATTTTGATGATCTTGTCAAAAAACGAGCTCCTGGATTCATTGATTTTTTTTGAAGAGTTTTTTTGTGTCTCTTATCTCCTTCAGTTCTGCTCTGATCTTAGTTATTTCTTGCCTTCTGCTAGCTTTTGAATGTGTTTGCTCTTGCTTCTCTAGTTCTTTTAATTGTCATGTTAGGGTGTCAATTTTAGATCTTTCCAGCTTTCTCTTGTGGGCATTTAGTGCTATAAATTTCCCTCTACACACTACTTTAAATGTGTCCCAGAGATTCTGGTATGTTGTGTCTTTGTTCTCATTGGTTTCAAAGAACATCTTTATTTCTGGCTTCATTTCGTTATGTACCCAGTAGTCATTCAGGAGCAGGTTGTTCAGTTTTCATGTAGTTGAGTGTTTTTCAGTGAGGTTCTTAATCCTGAGTTCTAGTTTGATTGTGGTCTGAGAGACAGTTTGTTATAATTTTTGTCCTTTAACATTTGCTGAGGAGTGCTTTACTTCCAATTATGTGGTCAATTTTGTAATAAGTGCAATGTGGTGCTGAGAAGAATGTATATTCTGTTGATTTGGGGTGGAGAGTTCTGTAGATGTCTATTAGGTCTGCTTGGTGCAGAGTTGACAAGGGATGTGAAGGACCTTTTCAAGGAGAATTACAAACTACTGCTCAATGAAATAAAAGAAGACACAAACAAATGGAAGAACATTACATGCTCATGGATAGGAAGAATCAATATCATGAAAATGGCCATAGTGCCCAAGGTAATTTATAGATTCAATGCCATCCATCAAGCTACCAATGACTTTCTTCACAGAATTGGAAAAACCTGCTTTAAAGTTCATATGGAACCAAAAAAGAGTCCACATTGCCAAGAAAATCCTAAGACAAAAGAAGAAAGCTGGAGGCATCATGCTACCTGACTTCAAACTATACTACAAGGCTACAGTAACCAAAAGAGCATGGTACTGCTACCAAAACAGAGATATAGACCAATAGAACAGAACAGAGGCCTCATAAATAATATCATACATCTACAGCCATCTGATGTTTGACAAACCTGAGAAAAACAAGAAACGGGGAAGGATTCCCTATTTAATAAATGGTGCTGGGAAAACTGGCTAGCTGTATGTAGAAAGCTGAAACTGGATCCCTTCCTTACACCTTATATAAAAATTAATTCAAGGTGGATTAAAGACTTAAATGTCAGACCTAAAACCATAAAAACCCCAGAGGAAAACCTAAGCAATACCATTTAGGACGTAGGCATGGGCAAAGACTTCTTGTCTAAAACACCAAAAGCAACAGCAACAAAAGCCTGGGATTAACAAATGGGATCTAATTAAACTAAAGAGCTTCTGCACAGCAAAAGAAACTACCATCAGAGTGAACAGGCAACCTAAAAAATGGGAGACATTTTTTGCAATCTAACCATCTGACAAAGGGCTGATACCCAGAATCTACAAAGAACTTAAACAAATTTACAAGAAAATATCAAACAACCCCATCAAAAAGTGAGCAGACACTTCTCAAAAGAAGACATTTATGCAGCCAACAGACACATGAAAAAATGCTCATCATCACTGGCCATCAGAGAAATGCAAATCAAAACCACAATGAGATACCATCTCATACCAGTTAGAATGGCAATCATTAGAAAGTCAGGAAACAACAGGTGCTGGAGAGGATGTGGAGATATAGGAACACTTTTACACTGTTGGTGGGACTGTAAACTAGTTCAACCTTGTGGAAGACAGTGTGGTGATTCCTCAAGGATCTAGAACTAGAAATACCATTTGACCCAGCTATCCCATGACTGGGTATATACCCAAAGGATTATAAATCGTGCTGCTATAAAGACACATGCCCATGTATGTTTATTGTGGCACTATTTACAATAGCAAAGACTTGGAACCAATCCAAATGTCCATCAATGATAGACTAGATTAAGAAAATGTGGCACATGTACACTATAGAATACTATGCAGCCATAAAAAGGATGAGTTCATGTCCTTTGTAGAGACATGGATGAAGCTGGAAACCATCATTCTCAGCAAACTATCGCAAGGACGGGAAACCAAACATGGCATGTTCTCACTCATAGGTGGGAATTGAACAATCAGAACACTTGGATACAGGGTGGGGAGGAACACCACACACTAGGGCCTGTCATGGGGTGGGGGGAGGGGAGAGGGATAACATTAGGAGATATACCTAAGTAAGGTAAATGACAAATTAATGGGTGCAGCACACCAACATGGTACATGTATGCATATGTAAGAAACCTGCACATTGTACACATGTATCCTAGAACTTAAAGTATAATAATAAAAAAAAAACCTACCTATTTTTCCTTCAATATTATTGTGAATTCAAGATGCATCAGCCTTACATGTTATACATTGTTTTGGCAAATGTAGCTATCATCCTTAACTGAGACTTGACATTGAAATGTAACAACTTCTACATTCCATTGAATGTAGAAGTTATTCTAGAGAAGCAATTGTTATTAAAAGGAACTTTCTATTCTGCCAGTTTATGACAAAATTGATCAAAGTTATATGATTTTATGTTTTGGCATGTAATTTTCAAGAGACCTTTTTATACTTGATCTTAATATCCCTAAAGGGAGATAGATTTTTGGGTTATCTTATGATTTTTAATACATCCTTCACGACTTCCTTTTTAGAGAGAAAAATTGCCAATTTTTTTGGCCTTCATATTTAAGGGAAAAACAAAATACATACTTTGTTTCAATTTTTCAACAGTCCAGGGAAGTAAAATAAATGATAGTATGGTCTGGAATTGAATTTCTAGCACCAAAATGGAATTCTATAGAAATTTAATGTCTTCCACTTCAGAGGACAGGCAGATTCCACCATAGTATATAAAGTGCTTCATTTGTGTGTTTTTAAAACATTTTTTTTTTCCACCATAGGAGGAGGGAGGTTCAGGGGTGACAGCAAGGGATAGATCTGATTGGACTTTATTCGCAGCAGGCAAAGAGTGGAATTCTCTGCCTAGGTAAAACTTTTTTTAGGGAAGACTGTGAAGGGGCTTGATGGGTTCTGTTGTAGCTTAATATTATAGAAGTCAGCGTGGAACAGATTAGTAATTTTTGTCCTAATTGGTGTTTTTTTTTTTTTATTACATTTCTGTGTGTGCATACTCATAGACTTTACTATTCCCTTTGGTGGATGTGGAAAGAGGAGTTAACTCCATGAAAGCTTTTCTTCCTCTTTGCTTTAAAGAGAGAATCTGTCCCTCCCTCTCTCCCCACCCACCCCCTTACACATACACTCTCACACTCTGTCACACTACTCCAACTACTACACACTCTCTCTCTCACTACTACTACTACAACAACAACTACTACTACTACTACTACTGGAGTGCTTATAATCAAAATACAGTTTCCTGCCCATGCCTCTTCATCTCTGCTCCCATAGCTCCACAGTCAATAATTTCTGGCTATTTCTGGTTTCTTCTGGTGGTTACTTTCTTCTGGTTAATAAATGCTTATGTGGCTGTTTCTGGGTTGAGACATTAAGCTTCCTACTCTACTCTGCTAAAGATACAGCTTAACCATATCCTCTTTCACCCCCTCTCCTTTTTCCTCCTGGTGTAGTTATAAAATGTATTAGTTTCTCTATTGGTTACTTTTCTACCTTCAATGCTACACTTGAACTTCTATATCTTGTTTCACCAACTACAGAAAATATTTATCATCCTATGTGTGTTGATTTTCTATAATAATAGGTGGCTTATTACCTAAAGTCTAAAGGGAAGTTTCAAAACACATTTATTTCACAAACTTCTCTGCTAATGTCTGTGTAATACATCAGCCTTTTAAATGCACTGATTTTCGGATGTTGCTCTGTGGATTACTAGGAATGTCTTCAGGAGTTTCACAAAAAATAAACATTTTTTCCCTTAATTCACCTGATCATTCTGAAGTAGCTCTGTTGTCTGGGGTATATATCTGGGGTTTGTTGTCTTGAGCCAGGAAAATTTAGGATGTGGACACACACAAGGAGTTTAGGAGCTGAGGTTTAATAAGCAGAAGAAAGAGAAAGAAAAACAGGTCTCTCTCTATTGAGAGAGAGGGGAGTTTGGAGAGGAAAGACCCGCTGGTGGTGGAGGCCCCGGAGTTTATAGTCCAGCTGGAGGAGTCAGTGTCTGATTTACATTGGGCTCACAGATTGGTTTGATCAGGTGTGATGTTTACATAGCCTGCAGGGAAGGCTGGTAGCCACTCTAATCTTATTATGCAGATAAACTCTCCCTTTGTCAGGATCCATCTTGTCTGCTCCTTACTATACACGTGGCAGACAGAGAAGGGAAGATAGAGCCGCCATTTTGAACATGATTGGCACAGCTGCTGGCATCTGTGTCTGCAGCTCAATTTTACAGGCTGCTCTTTGTTAGAAAGGAAAATGATTTGTGGCTGCTTTTCATTACCGGGAAAACTTTACTGAGGACTTCCAAACCCTCACTATCTCCCTGAGTAATTTCTTCTTAACTCCTGTATCAATTCGTTTTTTTTTTTTTTTTTCTGTCCCATACATTGGATTTTTATTTAAAAATGAAATTGGTTTCTAGGGATTTGGGTTCCAGTCCAGCTCTTACAGTAACTTGTTTTGTTACTTGGAGTAGGTCATTTGTGCTCTGTGGACATTGATTTCAACAGTGGCAGCAGTAGCAGCAGCAAATTACAAGAAGATAGGATTTTGTTTGCTAGGGCAACCATAACAAAGTACTACAGTTTGGGTGGCTTGAACAATATAAATCTATTTTCCCATAATTCTTGCAGCTAGTAGTGTTGGTTATCAAGGTATTAGCAAGCTGGTTTCTTCTGAGGGCTCTCTCCTTGACTTGCAGATGGTCATCTTCCCAGTGTCTTCACATGGTCTTCCTTCTGTATGTGTCTGTGTCCTAATCTCCTCTTGTTATAGGGACATTAGTCATATTGGAGTAGGGCCTACTCTAATGACCTTATTTTAACTTCTTTACCTATTTAAAGATCCTATCTCCAAATACAGTCACAGTCTGAGGTAATGGGGGGGGTTCAACATTTAAGTCCTGGGGAAGGATGGGACAATTCAGCCCATGAGAAAATTGGTAATGTCAACTTACGTTGAGCTAAAAAATTCAATGAATACTGCTAACCAAGAAACAGGGACTTGTTCACATTTGTTTAATATTTGTATGTTACTTCTCTTCAGTTGCATTTCTTTAAGCCAAAAATGATCATGAGAAGTCAAGCATTCTTATACTACAGAACTCAGTCAGAATGATGACAGCATTTTGGAAGGTGTCCACAGATGTTTGAGAATGAACTGTTTGAGTTCTGTGTGTGTGTGTGTGTGTGTGTGTGTAATATTAAGTTGGATTTTCAATATACTACATTTGCTAAAACTGGCTTTTAATTAAGTGTCTTAGGTTAAAGTTCCAGTTATTGAACAAGTCATTGCTTTTCCCAAGTTTCAGATTTAGAGTAACACTTATTGTTGGTGGGTTGTGAGAATCCAATGGGGTAATATATGTTAAAGTACTTTGTCAAATGTAAAGTGTTTTGTACATTAAAATGTTGTCTTTAATAACAGTGGGAAAATATTTTGTCTTGGAAACATAAATTCTACCTTTTGTGCTAAGTACATATCAGAGCACCTTGAACAAAAAATTTATGGATCATCTAACTTAGTACATTTGTTTTCATATGTGGAAATCAAAGCTAAGAAATTTTAAGAGACATGCTCCTAATCATCTGGAAGAATTGTGTTGGAATTTCTGACTATAGTGAACTTTCCAGTAAAGAATTAAGCAGCTTCTTACATAGGATTTTTGAATTTCATAAAAATTCACAGTAATGAATAATTGGAATGCATTTATACATTCATTTGCAAAAATATACTTTTCACTTTATGTCATTTCTATGATGATTGTATTTTTCTCTTTGAAGATATTTAGTTCTCATCACCAAATGAACTGTGTTGAACTACCTGGGCCAATTGTATGTTTATCTTGCGTTTTATTTCTAAATTCGTCTTCTCTCTTTGTTTAGGAAGTTTTCAGTGTAATAATTCTATCACATCAGAATTTGGAAAATGCAGAAAAGCAAAATAGTTCATAATTTTTTTGGGTTACATGTGGGCTTACCATGCATATTATACCTTTAATTAAACTGGAAATTAACTTCTGATTATTTTATTGTATGTCAATTTGATTTTAAGCTCCTCATCTTGCATTCAGATGTATTCCGAAATGAAAATTTATGAGCCAGTGACCTGGTCCAACTTTTTCCCCGTGATTTATCTGTTTGGGGCTCCCATGTTTGTTTTGGCATAATAGAATGGATGGGAGGGAAGGTCTATTTTCAACTGAAAGTGGCAGAAATAAAGACTTAGTCTTTGAAGTTATATATGTATTTTTTGTTGTTGTTGTTTTTGAGATTAACTTTTGGCCTTGTAGATGAAGACAGTATGATGTAGAAGACAATCACTGGTCTTTCACTGTCTGCTATTTATTGTGCATTTGTGCCTCTAACTCTTTGTCTGGCTAGGATGTTCACTGTTAATTGCAAATCTTCGTTCATGGATAGCACAAAAGGCCATATCTAATCAAAAGATGAACAAGGAACATTTGAAAACGCACTCCTTGTTTGTCCAGTGTGAAATAAAGCCTTGGAATCAACAGCTGGGAGGGGCAATAAACTATAATTTCTTACTTAGTATATCATGTAAAAATAAACAAGTGATTAAAGACTATCTATGTATACCTCACCAGATGTAGACCTTGAGTATAGTCGCAAATTATACTTTGTTTTAGCTACAGAAAGGCAACTTTTAACATCTAAAAACTATAGAACTAATTACTTTCTGGTTACGCTATGGAAATATAACACCAGCTCTTTTTCAATAGATTTTTAGGCAGAGATGTCTTGGAATAACTGTATACCCAGTGTGAAGAAGAGGGCAGTTAGATGCAGTATATCTTTTCTCTTCTTTTCATTTTCAACTTCTTCTGTATTTATTTTAAAAATCTTGTTTTTCATCTTGTTTTTTATAACAAAAATACTGTTTTCATCTGATAATTTTAAGTGGGATGTTTAGTTTCTTAACATTTAATATAATGCAGTTGTCTTTAATGCTACCATCTTCCTATTTATTTTTTATTTGTCCCAAGGATTCTTGTTCTTTTCTTTCTTCTTTCTTTAGGGTTAAATAAATAATTCTGAGAACTGATTTTAACTATATGCCTTTTAACTATACTCTTTATAATTTTAAGTGGTCGCTGTAGTGTTAACAATATGACACATAACTTTTCACAATTTACTTTGAATACTATAACATTTTATGTATACTGTAGTACCCTGAAAACAGTATAATTCCATTCTTGCAATCACATCACTTGTGCTATTATTATATATTTTACCTCTACATGTTAATATGTAAAATGTAAAAATACAGTGTTATAATTTTTGCTTTATATAATTCTCTTTCAAATAAATACATTAAAAAGTCTTCTTTATATTTTCTAACATATTTATCATTCCCAGTGTTCATCATTATTTTTTGTTTACCCAAGTTCCCATCTTGTATTATTTCTGTTCAGTCTGAAGTACATCCTTTAGGTTTTCTTATACTCTAGATGTATTGGGTATGTCCTGATAACAAATTCTAACAAAACTTTTCTTTATATGAAAATGACTTTATTTTGCTTTCATTTTTGAAAAAAAAAATTGTTGTATATGTTATTTCAGGTTGACAATTCTTTTTTTTCTGCCAGCAATTTAAAGATACTGTTCCATGATCATCTGGCCTCAATTATTTCGGATGAGAAATCAATCAAAATGTATTTTTCCCCTGATTATAATATTTCTTTTTTCTCAGTCTGCTTTAAAAAGTTATCTCTTGTTTTCAGAGTTGCTTATTATATGCTTAGGTAAGGTTAATTCCTGTTTTATTGCTGAGTACTGTGAGTGATATTAATTGTATGGATGTACCACAATTGTTTATCCACCTTCTGTTGTTGAATATTTGACTTGTTTCTAGTTTTTGAATATTATAAATAAAGCACCTGTGAACATCCTTGTACAAATCTTTTTAAGGACATATATTTTCATTTGTCTTGAGAAAAACCCTATGAATGAAACTGTTAGGCCATAGCATAAGTGCATGTTAAATTTTACAAGAAACTGCCAAAGTGTCTATAACATTTTATACTGGGGCCATTATTCAGCCCTCATAATTGCTACTTATATATTTAAAACCCTCTGATGACTTCCTATCTCACTCAAAGTAAAAGGCAAAGTTATGACAATGGTTTGCTAGTTCTTATACAATATACCCTCTGCTCATGTTTCTTCTTTGACCGCATGACTATCAGATTTTCTTTTTGTCTCCCTCTGTTCCAGACACATTAGCTTCCTTTGATTTTGGAATATACAAGTCTTGCTCCACTCAAGGCAATGAAGCACTTTTGCTCCAAATACTAAGCTCCCTCCCTCACTTTAGGGCTTTGATCAAATTTTTGGTTCTTGAGGCTTTTCCTGACATTGTAATTAAAACTGCACCCCTTCCTAGCATTCTCTCCCACTTTCCACAATGTCATTGTTTCCCATCTCTTAGGTTTTCTTTGTTACAGCATATCACTTATCAGGAAAAAATATTTTGTTTATTAGTTAGCTTGTTGTCAGTCTTCAGCTGTTAAAATGTAAGTTCTGGGAGGGCAGGAATTTTTGTTTATTTTGTTTACTTCTTTCATCCATAGCACATAGTAAATAATAAGTATTTGTTGAATGAATGATTAAATGTCTTATGGTTTCCATTGCTGTTGTTGAGAAATCTGTGTTTGGTAGTTTTTATTTCGTGGATAAAAATACTTTATTACTAATTTAAAAATATTCTCATAGAGTTTCTGTAGTTTCACCACAGCATATCTACATGCACATTTACTTTTATGTGTTCTGCCTAGTATAGATTATACTTCCTTACCTTTGGATTAATTTCTTTCATTATCTCTGGAAAATTTATAGCCAATATTGCTTTAAATGTAGCTTCTCTTCTGTTCTAGCTCTCCTCTCTTTTGGAACTCTGAGTATCCTCTTTCCCTTTATTAATTTTCTTCATAGTACCCATAATCATCTGACCTACAACCTACTTCCTGCCTGCCTGCTTTGTTTTTTTTTCCTCTCTACTTTTTTCCCTCAGGATCTAGAAAGTGCCTAATACATAAGAGACACTTACTGAATGTTCGTTGAATGTTTATAGGACAGATGAATTAATAAATATTAGCTCCTCTCTATCTTCCATATTTTCTTATATCTCTTGTAAATTTTTTATCTGCTTTTCTCTCTGTGCTGCTTTTGGAATAATTTCTTTGGTAAATTCATGAATGTTCTTTCAGTTTTGCATATTCTGAGATTTAATCTATCCATTAAATATTTTTATTTCAATAATACATTTTGTTTCATTTCCAGAATGTCTTTTTAGTTGTTTCATGTTTTTCTGACCACTTTTGATAGTATCTTGTTGCTTGCTCACTTAAAAAAATGCAATTATTTTATCTTTAAATATCTCATACATAGGTATTTTATAATCTCTAACTGATAATCATAACACCTCAAGTTCTTGGATACCTATGACTGTTGCCTGTACTTTTGTTGATTCATACTTATGTTGATTTGTGTTATTGCATGTTGGGTGATTTTTATTGTGAATACTTATAATAGTTGTGTGAATATAATAGTCATGTGAATATTTGTGAATAGCTATAATACTTATAATATCTAAGTTATATATGTATGATATTTAAGTTATATATATAGTATATATAGTTTTATATAGCATATATAGGATATATATATATATATATCCTATAACTCTCTATTGTGGAAATTTTCATGAGAGAGGATTTGCTGTTATTTCAGCTTGACAGCAGGGAATGTTACAAATCTTTAACCTTCTTCCAGGGTTCCTGGCTTAATCCACGAATCTTGCATTCAGTGCTCCCTTTTTCCTTCCATACCAAGGCTCAGTGTTTTCATTGCAGTACTGATGGTGGTACTTGTCTTTCGAGCAATTTAGACTATCACGTTTGCTTACCACTTTTTGCTCTGGTTTTATTCTTTTTTTACCTTTGCTCCTTGATACATCTTTTATCTCCTCCAAGCCTAATCATGCAAAACTTTGTGGATTAGTATGTTTCTATCGGTATCTATCTGTATCTATATCTATGTCTATGTGTATTTGTATCTTTTTTTCCTCCTGTGAACTTTCTTCTATCTAGAAAAATGGCTTCATGTATTTTTTTCTACTTTTCACTCAGAAAAACAAAATGTTTTTAAAATAATAAACATAGAAGTATCAACTCTGCAAGTCTATCAGTTATTTGCATTAACAGTTAATACCCAAGGCTTTATTATATTAGGCCATAATATCCATTTATATATCCACAGAATATTCTTTAACTGGTAAATCAGATTTAAATTTTTTGTTAAACTACTTTTCAGGGAAATGTCTTAAATATTTAAACAATGATTATCATCATTTCTCCTTGAAAACCACTCAGGATTTACTATATGGTTTCTTGCTACTTGCTCATATGGAAACATGATCCTGTAACTTGATGACAGTAGCCATGGCTAGGTATTTTCTTCAGATGTTTTAATTTTTCTGTTGTTCAAAAAGGTACCCTAAATGAACAACACTCAACAACCTGGTGCAAATTCTAGACTTTGGAAAAAGTTTGTGATAAATATTTGTAAAGAAAGTGTTAATGAAGCAGGATATTTCCCTGACCCCTTCGTGGGATTCATGACAGGGGTGCCCCACTTACTCAGCCCTCATGGGAGAGGGAGCACACAGGTGAGTACATGCAGGAGTTAGGATGAGTGGTTCTGGACACAGCCAGGAGCAGACCTCTCTGCGGCCCCACAGCAGTGTCTAAGCAGGTACCAGCGAGCTCTGGAGCCCCAGACATTGTATGTTACAGTGCTCTTTTAGTTTTGCTGTCTGTGGATGACTCAAGTGTTAAACTCAAGCATCTGCACCCGTGGTTCCCAAGCTCTTGTTTGGCATCCAGAAAGAATCAGGTCCTAGGAATGAATTGAAGGGTGGTGAGTATGGAGGATTTTATTGCCAATGAATGTAGCTTTCTGCTGGAAGAGGAGCTGTAAAAGGAATGGAGTGGGAAGATGATCTTCCCCTGTAGTCTGGCCATTCCCCGGCCAGGCTCCTCTCCAAAGTCCCACCATCCAGCCATCCCTCTGAAGTCAAGCTGCTTCTCTCTGACGTCTGGCTGCTGCTTTTCTTCTCTCCTTCTCTGCTGCTCCTCTGCCAATGGAGCCTGGGATTTCCATAGGTACAGGGTGGGGGGCCAGGTGGGCCAGGGTGGTTTTGGAAAAGGCAACATTGGAGCGGGAAAATGAAGATGTAAAGTTCTCACTTTGGGCCATAGTTCCAGACTCGAGGGTGGAGCCATCCCGGGAACCACCCTTATCTACCCCGTATTTCTCTGCCTCCTGTCCATATCGTGAAGACCTATAGAAAAAGTCAATGCATTTTCTTATGAAGAAGAGTGTCTCAGTTGGAAATACAGGCTTTCATAGTTGCTGCTGGTATAACAGTCTCAGGTATTACGGCAGTTTCACAAAAGGCATTTTGTATAGTTTGGTAAAATCAGTGTTAGTTGATTTGATCTCTCTTCCATCGTCTAAGAAATTCACTGACATTTATTTTTATTTTTATTAAATAAGAGCTAGCAATTATTTAAGATACAGTAGTATGTGTCTTTAGAAATAGCTTTACTCAAAAACTTTGCACTTAAGAGGTCTTTCTGCTAGAATTCAAACCTTTCTTTTTATCTATATTATACTTGCAGAACAAGATGTTTAGCAGTGACAAGTTTAGAGATGGGACAGGGTAGAAGAGCTGAAAGGAGGGGACTGCAAAATACCACACTGAGGAAAGAAGAGGCTGCTTTCTGAAATATATGGTTAAAAAGTAAAAAAAAAACAACATTTGGGGACTCCATCCAATCCTCTCCATACTCAAAATCATCCAGTTAAAATGGGAAAATGAATGACAGAATATTTCTCTATTTTTAGACAAATGGGCTATGTGTTTAAGTGAACATGTTAATATTTATTTAAATCTGTTGAATTATGCTGTCATCAAAACCTGTGTCTTTCAAGTGACATTTTTTTTTTCTTTTACTTGCATTTACTTTTAAATTATGGACATTTTATTTTCTGGCTTACTACTTTCATTCCCCAGTATAATACCTAATTTCATTCCTCAGCATATACAATGTAAAATCACATGTTTTGCCTTTGTTTATGGCTGCTATTGGTATTATCTAGAAGGTACAAGTTTTGAATCTTATTTCTGTTGTTTGTGCATGGCGAGCAAAGTCCCCAAAAATCTGATCAAGAGGATGAGAAAAGAAATGTAGATTATGTTCTTTGAAGTAGTCAGTGATTAAAAGCATCTATTTTTTTCCTACGACTCAAAAGTTAATAACACTTTTAGGTTGTAGAACATGTAAAACAAATCGGAGGAGGGCTGGGACCTTTAGCCTACTTTAAGGACACTCTTGTTCTCGCTTGAATTCCGATAGCAGAGCCATTGTTTTTAGAAAAGCAACTGAAATTCTCAGTTCATGGTTCCAAATCCCTAATTACAATCCATTTCTGAACTCTTAAAAACTGTAACACTCTCTTCCTCTTTTCATTGTTACTTCTCCCTTTCTTTCCCTCCATCTATCTTCTGGTTTTGTTTTGTTTTGTTTTGTTCTTCCCAATGCAACCAGTAACTTGGAGGTTATGGTTAAAGGCAGATAAATAGCAGAGAATGGAATGGAGAAACTCTTTCAGATTCTTTTTCCTTCTTAAGCCTAAATTTGAATTCAATTCTGGGAGGCCTCTGGTAAAAATTGGGTCGGTAATGACTTAACAGCTATTTATTGGGATCTTCCCTGAAATAAGGGAACATTACAAAAATACAATGAAACTGAGAACAAGAGGGTAAATCGACTTTCCAGAAGTTGGAGATCTTCCTCATACTCTTAAATTGTATTGAGTAAATGCATTTGTTTTCCCTCATTATAAAAGAAAAGTACTACCAAAGAAATTATACATTATGAGTCTCAGCTTCCAGGGCATATTTTCTTGCAGATAGTATTTCTGTAGTATTTTAAGCATTAAAGCTATGTAAGTAGCAACTAAAAGATCATTTTCTTTTTTTTTTTTTTTTGAGATAGAATCTCACTCTGTTGCCCAAGTTGGAGTGCAGTGTCATGATAGCGGCTCACTGCAACCTCCGCCTCCCAGATTCAAGCGATTTCTGGCTAAGTTTCATATTTTTATATATATTATATTTTATATACATTATCATTTATATTTTTAGTAGGGATGGGATTTCAGCATGTTGGTCAGGCTGGTCTTGAACTCCTGATCTCAAGTGATCTGCCCACCTTGGCCTCCCGAAGTGCTAGGATTACAGTTGTGAGCCGCCATGCCTGGCCTAAAAGATCATTTTCTTTGGAGTAAGAACTGGGCTCAAATTCTAGCTCTGTGACCCCAAAAGCACAGGCAATAAAAGCAAAAGTAAACAAATGGAATTGCATCAAGGTAAAAACCGTCTGCATAGCAAAGAACACAATTAGGAGAGTCAAGAGACAACCCACTGATTGTGAGAAAATAATTGCAGACCATACCTCTGATAAGGGGTTCAAATCTAAAATATGTAAGGAATGCAAACAGCCCAATAGCAAGAAAACAATAACCCAATCAAAAAATGAGTAATGGACACCTCTCAAAAGAAAGCATACACATGACCAACAGATATATTAAAAAAGGCTCATCAACACTGATCATCAGGGAGATGCAAACTGAAACCCCAATGACATATCCCCTCATACCTGTTAGAATGGCTTTATCAAAAAGACAAAAAATAACAGGTTCTGGCAGGGATGTGGAGAAAAGGGAAATCTTGTGCCCTGTTGTTGGGAATGTTAATTAATACAGCCGTTATGAAAAACAGTATGGCGGTTCCTCAGAAAACTAAAAATAGCATTGCCATATGATGTAGCAATCCCTGTACTGCGTACATATCCAAAGGATATGAAATCAGTATGTCAAAGAGACATACTACACTCTCATGTTCATTACAGTATATTCACAATAGCCAAGCTGTGGAAGCAAACTAGGTGTCCATCATCAGAAAAATGGACAAAGAAAATGTGGTATAAATACACAATGGAATATTCAATGGAATACTAGTCACCGTTTACAAAGGAGAAAATCTTGTCATTTATGACAACATGAATAAACCTGCAGAATATTATCCTAAATGAAATAAGCCAGGCACTTAAGACAAATACCACATGATCTCACTTATATGTGGAATCTAAAAAAGTGGAACTCATAGAAGTAGCTAGTAGAATGATGGTTACCAGAGGCTGAGGGAGGGGGTGGATGGGAAAAGGGAGGCATTGATCAAAGAGTACAAAGTTTTAACTGGACAGGAGAAATAAGCTTTAGCGATTGATTGCACAGGATGCTCAGGATGCTGACTATAATAAGTAATAGCACATTGCCTTTTTTTTTTTTTTTTTTCTTTTTTTTTTTTGAGACAGAGTCTTGCTATGTCGCTAGGCTGGAGTGCAATGGTGCTATCTTGGCTCACAGCAACCTTTGCTTCCCAGTTTCAAGCAGTTTTCCTGCCTTAGCTTCCCGAGTAGCTGGGCCTACAGGTGCGCACCACCATGCCCGGCTAATTTTTGTACTTTTAGTAGAGACGGGGTTTTACCATGTTAGCCAGTATGGTCTCGATGTCTTGACCTCGTGATCCAATCCCCTTGGCCTCCCAAAGTGTTGGGATTACAGGCGTGAGCCACCACGCCTGGCCTTGCCTATTTCAAAATTGCTAAAATGAGTGGATCTTAAATGTTTTTAACATGAAAAAAATATTAACTATGTGAGGCGATGGATTTGTTAATTAGCCTGATTTAATCATTCCACATTGTAAATATATATCAAAATGTTACATTTTATCCCACAAATATATACATTTATTATTTGTTAATTGCAAATAAAAATTTTTAAAAATCTAGCTCTGCTTCTATTAGGGCCATTTAATGTTCATCTTTGTACCTTAGTTGGTCATCTTTAAAATCAGGTGTAAATTCCAAATTTATAAGGTTTTTGTGGGTATTACATGAGAAAAAGCAATTATAACACAATATACAGTTTAGTATATTAGTTGTGTTGTTATTAATAAGACACTGATAAGGAGTAAGATAACTAGCAAATAAGGAGAAGGAGCAAACTCATGGAGTGCAATCCCTTATAAAGGCCATATTTAGGAAGGGAACATTTTGTTTTGTTTTAGTTAGGAGAATGTACTTATGTGTGTTGCTCACATTAGAATTATTGAATGGAAGTATGCCTGTTGGTCTGCTTAGGTCTCAGTAAGCTGACATACACTCTGTGACTGTGTATACAGTGCCCAGTGTCTGGCCGAAAGGTGAAAGAATTCAGTTAAAGAACTAGGTATTCACAAAGCTTAGACACTGGGATAATCACATAGTGGACTCTTTGCCTAACTTTTCCATTTTCATCTGGAGGTGCTGGTCACACCTGAAATCCTGTAGCCAGGATGGTCTTGCAAAGGTCCCAAATGATTACAGGCTTAAAGACTTTTCCATTTTCATCTGGAGGTGCTGGTCACACCTGAAATCCTATCCATGCAAATGTATGATAAAGCATTCGTAATTTTGTTGGTAACATTTTCTTTGTTTCTACGTCTTTGGGTTTACCCAGTTTCTTAATGGGAGAACACAGATGTTATTTCTTTCTATTTAACTGAAGTTTAGTTGAAAGAAATAGTAACTGCATTTGCCCCAAGTTTTTTGGTGATATACTTGATGGACATTTAACCTCTGAGTGTTCTTTTAGTATCAAAAGCTTTGTGAATTGCTTTTTCATGTGCTTTCAAACTTTCAAACTAAAATAAATCATTTCTTGATTCATTGGTTAACAGTGTTCGTGTTTTCTAAAAATCTCCCAGACTTGCTGAAAGTTCAAGATAACTCAAATTAACTTTATCCATTGAAAATTCCCTCTAGAGATATAATTTCACCAAAACAAAATGACAAATCTCAGGCCATCAATAAATTAGAGGTGGAAAGAACCAACTACATCATTACATCCATTCAAGTAGCAAGAGAGAAATGTACCTGGCGGTACATTATTTTGGTATATAATTTATCTCACACCAACATTCGGAAAAACTTCCAGTGCTCCTGCTAAATTGTCATCTGTCACGGTGATTTTTTTTTTAATTTTTATTTTTAGCATTTCTCTAAAGCGAGGAGTGTGAATGTATAAATTAGTCAATCTGATTGACACATGCAGAGTGAAATGGAAGGAGCACTGAGGCAGAGACAACGGAACTGCAAGGAGAAAGCCATATTTTAGATCCTACAGCCTGTGTTCAGCTCCCTACTGCCATTTAGTAGCGGTTTGAACATAAAGTGCTGAACACGTAATAGGCACTGAATTCATGTTACTCCTGATACTTAGTTATCTAGTATTTCAGTGAAACTGGTCAAAACCTTCTCTTTATACCCTTTATCTATAAAAAGATATGCCATACATATAGCCACTATATACATGTGATATGTACACATGTAATTTAGTTTAAGGTATAGCAGTTTATAGCAGAGTAATTTATTGGAAGTGTTGATAAAGTTAGCTTCTAAATAACTTGTAGTAGTATTAACGTATTATCTTTTTTATGAACTTTAATAATCCCTCCAAAATATGCATAAGTGCTGGCTCCTGATTCTCTTCTGTTTTTTTGTAGGTATGCTTTTTTCTTTTTATATAGCAGATACATATTTCTGAGAGCAAAAACTATTATTCTACTTTTTTCTTTTTAATATCATCCACAACACCTCTGACACAATACGGAAAACACATAGTACTTAGAGCTGTTGTACTAAAAGCACTTTTATGTAAGAAATGAGTCTAATATAAAACTTTAAAAATATCTGGGTAGCACCATGACCCGTTAGTTGACCTGAACATTTTCTTTAGTTAACCTATTTTCTATCTTTGAGCTACGAATCTACTCCCCAGCCCAACCCTTGTGCCAGAATGAATTTCAGATTGCTTTATTTATTTATTTATTTTTATTATACTTTAAGTTCTAGGGTACATGTGCACAACGTGCAGGTTTGTTACATATGTATACATGTGCCATGTTGGTGGGCTGCACCCATTAACTCGTTATTTACATAATCATCACGTTCCCCTGTAGCTGAGCCTAGAACTTAAGGCACCTACTCATTCCAAACTAGGCTTTCACAAGATTCCTTCCACTTTAGTTTCAGAGGAATTCTCTCACACTCTGCAAGAAGATACACCTGCCATTTTCAAGTCAGATATCTCAGAAGGAAAGTCACCAATCTCTCCTTCCATCCTCCCGCTTCCCATTAAGGACAATTTTATTTTGCTGCCTTCATGTGCCTTTCTTACTAGCCACCTGTCATTTTTAGGGTCTTTTGGTTTCCACATGCTTTGTTAGGTTCTTGAAAATGAATGAAATATGCTGACTGCCTTTAAGTCACCAATAGCCTCTTTTTTTTTTTTTGAGACGGAGTCTCGCTCTGTCACCCAGGCTGGAGTGCAGTGGCCGGCTCACTGCAAGCTCCGCCTCCCGGGTTCACGCCATTCTCCTGCCTCAGCCTCCCGAGTAGCTGGGACTACAGGCGCCTGCCACCTCGCCCGGCTAAGTTTTTGTATTTTTAGTAGAGACGGGGTTTCACTGTGTTAGCCAGGATGGTCTCGATCTCCTGACCTCGTGATCCGCCCGTCTCGGCCTCCCAAAGTGCTGGGATTACAGGCTTGAGCCACCGCGCCCGGCCTACCAATAGCCTCTTTGGCTCATTCCTCCCTCCAAGCTTCTGCTTATGCTGTGTGCCCTCTTTTGAATGACTTCTTTTTCTCCTATTAGTTTTCTGACTTCCAATATCTCTCTGCAAACACAGCTTTGAGAAATCATGATCTCACTTTGAGATATAATTGATTTCTGTTCGCCCACAACTTTGAGATATCATTGATCTCAGGTAGTCACTGTATACCATATATGTATATCCAAAAGTATATATCTGGCTTCTTGTTTGTATTGAGCTTCAGATTCATGGATGCAACTTCCTATTCCTACTTCTGTCTTCATGCATCTCAAAATTAAATTATCCAAAGATAGACCACTGATGCTATCTCCTTCAGACTTGCTCTTCCGTAGGTCTCCCCATCTCAGTAAATAGCTTTTTCTTTTCTGTTGTCTAGGTGAAAATCCTTGGAGTCTATCTTAACTTTTATTGTTGTATCAGTTATCAAATCTTGTCTTTACTTTCAAACCACTGGTACCATCCTAATCTGAACCACTGCTGTGTTAATTTTTATTGTTGCCTCACAAATTACCACTAAACCTGTACTTAAAACCACAAAAATGTATTATCTCACAGTTTTGTAGGTCAGAAGTCTGAGCATAGCTTTACTAGATTGTCTGTTTCACAATTTCGCTTCTTTGGACTCCAGAGCAGGAATTGGCTTTGGCGGTAGCAGTCTTTTCTGAGGCTGGACAGGGGAAAGATTTTCTGTAAAGTACATTCAGGTTGTTCAGTTACTGCTGAAGGCTGTCCTCAGCAACTGAGGCCTCTTGTTGATTCTTACCACAAGGGCTTCTATGACATGGCTATTTCCTGCAAGGCAGCTCACTTCTTCAAGACTAGTGAGGGGCCATGTCCCCAGGGGCTCTGCTAGCAAGATGAATCTTATATATATGATAATGTAATTACAGCAGTGATCTCCTACCACCTTTGCCATAAAATTTAATCTCATTATGGAGTAACATCTTTCTCACCTTTGTGATGTTTTCCTGGTTAGAAGCAAGTCCCAGGGTTTTACACGCAAGTGGAGGAGATTAAACAAAACTGTAAACACCAGGAGTCAAAGATCATTGAGAGTCATTTTAGGGACTGTCTGCCACAATTGTCATCTCTTACTTGGATATTTGAAATGGTCTCCTGAGTTTTATTTCTTCTTCTTTCCTCTTCTACCCTCATTCAACAGCTAGAATGGTGTATAAGAAAAAAATTAAGCCACGTAACATCCTGAGCTGAAAACTTTCAATGGCTTTTCATTTCAATCACAGTAAAAGCCCTTGTCTTTACAAGGTCATACAAGATATGAACTTTTACCCCTCTGATCTTATCTTCAGAGGGAACTGGCTATTCACTGTCTGGAGTGTTCTTTCTTAGTTATCCATATGTATGACTCTGTTGCCTCTTTCAAGTCTTTGCTTAAACGTTACCCTCTCAGTGAGGACTTATTAGAACCCCTACCCTCCATTTAGAATTCTGACCTCTTCCTCCTCTCCCTCACTCAGCTATTCCTTTTCTTGCTTTATTTTTGTCCTTAGCACCTGTCACCATTTAACAGCGTATATAACTTTAGTTTAAATTTTTCTTTTGCCCACTGCTCCCACTTGAGCATAAAATTCACAGAGCACAGCTCCATGAGAGCTATTTTATTCCCTGTTATATCTCTAGCACCTAGGTAATACCTGTCACAGGGTAGACACACAATAAACGTATGTTGAATAAATAAATGAATACGTCTCAGGCTTCAATTCCTTGATATAGACTTCTTGTTACTCAAAGCTGTGGAAATATTTCACGTCATGAAAATTCTATTGAAACCAGCCCTGTTCCAATTTTCCTTTTATCTTACAACTACATTTAGATAGATAGATAGATAGATAGATAGATAGATAGACAGACAGACAGACAGACATATCTATGTAGTTGTATTTCTTTAATCATTTGGGGTCTCTTAAGAGTAACAATATCTCAGACTTTAGGATGGGTTATGTTGGTTTTCAGTAATTATTTGTTGATTGATTTTTAGATACTCCTACATTAAGGACTGAGTGAGTGATATTTTATGCAAATACATGAACTTCTCTGTGGAAGAATATTTGGTTATCACATAGAAAAACTGAACTACCTCACATAAAAAGAAAATCATCAAATACTGAATTAAACTACCTCAATCTTGGCTTCAAGAGGTTTACTTAGGACTCCAGTGGGCTTTGTTGGCTGATCAAGAGTTATCACTACTATATGACAGTTAAGGAATCAAATAATGGCTCTAGGTTTGCTCTTAAAAATCTTAGAACAATATATGATGGAAACTTTGATGTGTCTTTTGCAGAAAAAAATGTCCTTTATTTTTTAAATTTCTTCATTTAAATATAATTGTTTTACAATAAACTTCACATATTTAGTGTACAATTTTACCATTTTTAGCATATGTATACATCCATGAAATCTTTACCACAATCAAGATGGTAAACATATCCATAACCCCCGCAAAGTTCCCATAAGTCCCTTGGTAATCCCTCCCTTCGTCCCCTCTTCAATGTCCCTCTGTCCCTTGACTTCTCAGCAACCACTGATTTCTGTTACTGTAGATTAGCTTGCATTATTTGGGGGCTTTTATAAATAAATTCACAAAGTATACACTCTTCGATCTGGCTTAATTCACTCTTCAAAATTATTTTGAGATTCATCCATGTGGTTGTGTGCATCTACCCCATTTGATTACTGTGTGATACTTCATTGTATTGATATTCCCACAGGTTGTTTTTCCATTCCTTTTGTTACAGTAGGTAGCTAATCAGAAATGAGTGGGGCAGGCGAGGGCTCCCTCTGACCCACCAGGAATGTCAGGAGACCATCAGGTGATGGTCTGGCAGTTGTCACACTAAAATGACAATACCTAGGAGTATGAAAGATAGGCTGCTTAAAATTTGGAACACGATATATTAATCAAGCTGAATAAGATTTGCTTAGAAGTTGCAGCTGGAGCCAGGGAGAGGCAATTTTGCAAACACTTGAAATTGGTCATTGGCAGCTTCCAATAAAATCTCGGGAATTTGGTGAGTGGGCTGAGTACGCGCTTTAAGAGACAAAATGGTGGCGTAGGACCTTCCTCCAGAAAAGAGAAAAATGCCTCAGGTGAGCATGGGTACGATTGCACTAAACACACTGCACATGCTCACCTACCAAACACAAGGAACGCACTGCGCATGCAGGTGGTCCACCCTAATGGAATAATGAAGGGAAAGGGGCACAAGAGGCCAGAAGTAGGTCAGCATATTACATCCTAGGATCAAGGTTAAATGGGGCACTTGACCTCCAGAGTGCCTGGTTGGATTTCTTCCAAGTGTACTTTTCTTTCTTTCCTGCTCTAAACCTTTTTAAGAAATTTCCATTCCTGCTCCAAAACTTGCTACAGCTTTCTACCTTACAACCCTCAGTCAGTTTATTTTTTTTTAGAGGCAAAAATTGAGGTTGCTGCAGACCTGTATGGATTCTCCGCCAGTTACTCGGGTATTCGCCACCTCTTGCTTGTTGATGCACATTTGGGTTGTTTCCAGGTTTTTGGCTTTTGAAAAATCTTATGTTTATTTGTGTAGTTGTGTCCAAATCTTTCTGTAGACAAAAATCAAACTGTTTTCCAAAGTGATTGTACCATTGTATACTCCTACCAATGTATGAGAGTTCTGGATACTCCACATCTTCTTTGACACTTGATATTGTCAGTCTTTTAAAATTTTGACATTATAAAAGGTGTAAAGTGGTACCTCATTATGATTTTAATTTATATTTTCCTAATTACTAATGGTGTTGAACATCTTTTTATGTAACTTTTTGACATCTGTATATCTTCTTTGGTGAAATGTCTTTTCAAATATTTTACACATTTTTTTAATTGATTTTTTTAATCTTACTGAATTTTGAGAGTTGTTTGTATATTCTGGCTACAAATCCTTTATAAGATACATGTTTTGCAAATATTTGTTCCAGTATGAAGCTCTCTTTTTCTTTTCGAAGAAGAGCGGAAGTTTTCATTTTGATGAAGTCCAATTTATCAATTGATTTTTGGTTTTGAATTATGTTTTTGGTATTGTATCAGCACAATATTTTTCATTTTAATGTCACTTGGTAAATTAAGAGTATTTGATTTCTTTGAGATATACTTTAACATAAAATATAGAAATCAACAATTAAACTATAACCCAGTTAATTTTTATGTGCCTTTGACTTCTAAGCAAATCTTATTCAGCTAGTTTAATATATTGTGTTCCGAATTTTAAGCAGCCTGTCTTTCATACTCCTAGGTATTCCCCTAGGCCAGGGTTTCTCAATGTTGGTACATTTGGGGCCAGATAACTCTTTGTCATGGGGGCTGTCTTGTGCATTGTAGGATATTTACAAGCATCCTTGGCCTCTCTCCACTAGAGTCTAGTATAACCTTCCAATCATGCTGATCAAAAATGTCTCCAGACATTGCCAAATGACCCCATAGAACAACCTGGTTAGAAACTATTCTTTTAGTCTGTTGCACTGGTGGACCTGATTGTGGTTCTGACTGCCCTAGGCTGCCTGCTTTGATGCTTAAAGCATATGATAAAGCCAGAAAAGCAATATTCTTACTTTCTTCCTTTGACAAACAATGATATCAAGACATAGATGCTCCCTCCTACTTCCCCAGCACGTGTCTATATAAATCGATCTCCAAACTACACATGAAATTATTTCTTCAATTGGATTCCTTTTCCATTCCCTACTTTAGTAAATTTGAATGCAGGAAATACATGTGAGTAGTTTTCTTGTGGTGGACCCAAAGAATTTTAGGTATCCCATTACTCTGAATTCTGAAGATGGCAATTTTCTACCTGACAAAAGTTACCTCCTTCTCTTGCTTTCCATTAGCAGATATATTTTATTTTATACTAATTTGGGTATGACTTTTTCTAACTGTTTGCTTCAGACAAAGTATATTGACTGTCACTTAAACTGACTCCTAAATGTCAGCATTTAAAAATATGTATTTTAAAATTAAACAGAAATTATGCAGAAAATGTAGAGGGCAAGTGGAGGCAGGAAAACACTTATCTAATAATCACTATCATAAGTATCACTTACTGTTATTCCTTTAAATTCATGATATCAAATGCAAATAATTTTTTCAGTGTCTACTTTCTATTTCAGACTATTCATATATTTTAGAACATAACAGTATTTTAAAGGATTTTTATTTCTTCTTTACTGGAGTTCCCTTGGAGAATATTGGGAGTCTCTTCTCAAATGATGAAGAGTATCTCTAACATTCTACTAGTTTCAGAAAGCAGTTGAACTTCTGTGCTCATACAAATATAGGATATGAATTTTACAATTTTTCCTTTGGGAATGCAGATTTACAAGCAATACAGGGTAGAATTTGCAAATAAGACACATGCGAAAGGTGGAAGGAAATCTCTTGAAAGGAGTCTGCATGAAACTGATAACTAAGACTGGACATCCCCTTCTGACTAATAATCCCCATTAAAGGATTGTTAGTACAGTTAAAGAAGCTCAAAAGGAAGAGACATTGGATGAAATTCCTCTTGTTTTCAAAATTTGCCCTAGATATTTTGATGTCAGTATTACCAGAGCTACTGTGTGCAGTAGTGACTCAAATAGTGGTAGTCAGGCCCTTCTGAAATTATAAATTTGGTGGCTAACCATTTATTTTCAGGGCCGGGAAGCAAGTGAATGGTGCTTTTAAGTTTTTAGATCATCAGCAGGCATCACATTATTTTACTGGGTAAACCAATTGTAATTCACCCAAATTACAAGGCAAGTTGCCGGAAGAAGTCATTTTATTGCAACATCATGCTGAATGTGGGATGGCATTTTTCAATTCAGACTGAGAAGTTAGAAGAATGGTGATTAAATGCTGAGAGTCATTAGCATGTGGTCTGATTCCACAAATGCAGACTTCAGAATGGAGATTTCTTTTATCACCCCTTTCACTGACTAGGTTTTCTTTTCTCCCCTCAGGCAGAAGGGTATTATTTATTTTTTTTTTTTTTTTTCCTATTTTTTTTTTTTTTTATATTAATTGTACCAAGGAATGGAAATTATTTGACCTTAATTTTTTTTCACTTTCTTTTTGTATCTTTACTACCCCTGCTCCCTTTCTCTACTTCTTTCTGCTCAGTTCTTCTTTTCCTTAGACCTTCCCCACATGGTTTCCTTCATCACATTTGCAGTTTATGATAAAGACACTGGGAATGCAAGATTCTGCTACTGTTTTGAGGAAATTAGCCACCTGTATCCCACAAGTACCACTGACTGTTTCTCTGGTTAGTTGCTCTGCACTGTTCTTTCAAACTGGATTTCCTAATTGCCAGAGCTAGTTCTGGTTAGGTCCTAGAAATGCCATATCACAAATGTGAAATCATTAGTCACATGCTGCCATGAAAAGCCAGAACCAAATGATGCTGGCTTTCTGCATGTTAATTCTCAATTCTTATTTAGGAAACAGAGATACACCTTATTTTTTGAATAACCGGGTTGAATGACTCAGTATAGCGTGTTACGTTCACCAAATTACTTGGTATAAGCCAGGATGCTAATTTATTTCAGTGGACTTGTATAGAAGAAAAAATGAAAAGTTTCCTCTTTGTTTTACTAAATGAAGGCAGTGTAGTGTAGCTGGTAGAGGCCTGGGCTACTCCTAGCTTTGTGACCCTAAGTGTTTGATTGAATCTCCCCAGGGCTCATTTTTCTCATATATGATAGAAATAAGAGCTCCTACATTGCAAGTTAAAAAGATTAAATGAGATGATGCATATAAGACAGACTATATACTCTGTACACAGTTCTATAATCAAGACTGTGTCTATTTTTGGTACTATCATTTGTCATTATGGTACATTATTTAACCTTTTAATGCCTCTAGTGATTCATCTATAAAATAGGGGTTGTTTTCAAAAATGAATGAGACAGTTTATATTAAACCCTTAGATTTCTGGCACATGTGTGATCATAAACGTTATTGTATTAATAGTGTGACTTCTAAAAAAACCTGTTTGTGGTATAAATAAAACACATATAAAGAAAAATTACATAAATTGATATCTGTAATGAGTGCTCTTTTTACATATGGGTTCTTTGCTTAACATTACATTTATAAGATTCAGCTATATTTTTACATGTAACTACTGTCTGTTCATTCTCATTACTGTTACAGTTTTCTGTTGAATATGTACAATTAAATTAATCAATTTTTGAACATTTGAATTGAGTGAAGCTTTTGGCTGTGAATAATGAATCTTCTATGCAAATCCTTTTATCTATCTCTCGGTGCTCGTGAATGAATTTTGGTTGAGTTGATACATAGGAATGAAATTGCTAGGTCATGGAGGATGTCTTCAGCTTTAGTGGATAACACCAAGCTTTATGAGGGTACCCATCTCTCCTCATCCTTGCCAGCACTTACACTGTCACTCTTTTTAATTAGATATTTCTGGTGGGTGTATAGTGATGTATAATTATGGTTTTAATTTGCATTTCTCTGATGAAAAATGAAGACAATCAATTTTTAATTTGACTGTTGGCCATTTCGATAAATATATTCTACTGTGTGGTGTCTATATTCTGCCTTTGCACTTTTAAAATTAACTCTCTGAATTGCAAATACCATTTCTATTCTATGACTTGTTATTCCACTCCGTTGATACGTAATGTTAACATAGCCAAAAATATCTATCTTCACCTTTAATAGCTAGTGCTTCTTGTTTTCTGTTAAAAATGAAAACAAAAATGTTTCCTTTGTAAACTTTGTAGTATCCTCTACTCTTCTAAAAGCTTTATCATTTTGGTCTCAAATCCACCTGACATTTTTTTTTTTTTTTTTTGTATGTTAGAATGGAGGAGTAAAGTTATATTTTCTTCTTACAGGGATACCCACTTATCCCAGTATCATTTGTTGAAAAGACCACCCTTCCCCATGGCTCCACAATGTCACTTTTGGTACCAATGAAGAGTTCACGTATGTATGTGTTTGTTTCTAGGATTTTTCTTTTTGCCATTGGTTTGTTTTCTCTTACTCTGTCAACCCATACTGTTTAGTAATTGCTCCTTTAAAACAAGTAAAGCAGGAGCATTGCTTGCACCCAGGAGATGGAGGTTGCAGTGAGCTGAGATTATGCCACTGGACTCCAGCCTGGGTGACAGAGTAAGACTCTGTCTCAAAAAAAAAAAAAAAAAAAAAAAGAAAAAGAAAAAAAGAAGAATCCAAAGAAGCCCCTTTTCTTTATAAACTAACTAGAAAAATGGCATATAGGAGGCAGGACTAACTTGCAGCTCTCAATCAAACAGACAGAACAGTGTGTAGAGACTAATATCATGAACTGTTGCTTCAATAACCACTGTATGAACATACCAGGAAACCCAAAAGAAAATTCTGTGAGACAGCTGAAAAACTGTGAGTGCCCAAAGTGTGAGAGGGGAAATGGCCACCTCCAAACACACATCTTCTCTGGGGAACCTGAAAATCTAGATCTTGGGAGAAGGATTTAAACTTACCTTAGAGCTGAAACAAATTTAGAGAGCTGAGTGAGATACAAAAGTAGAAGAAGCAGTGGGAAGCGTTCTGTAGGCATTTCTGTTCCTGAGGGAAGCCCAGGCAAGCCATTTCTGACTTTATCTCACAGGGGTCCTTGGGGAGAGCAGCCAATAGATTTGGGGAAGGGCCACAGGGAGCAGACTTCCATTGGAACTTTGTCATAATTTCAGCTAAGCCTCAATTTTCCTGGGCAGAATCTGGGGGAGCTGGGTGAGGCACCTCACTGCCAGCTTTCCCCACTTCTCTGGCAAACTATGCAAAACAGCAGAGGCAGCCATGCTCCCCCTTGGAACATAACTCCATTGGCCTGAGAATCAACCTCCCAATCCCTCACAGTGGCCCAGCAAGCCCCACCCAAGGAGAGTCTGAGCTCAGGAATGCTTAACCCTGCCCCACCTGATGGTCTTTCTCTACCCATCCTGGTAGCTGAAGACAGAAAACATAAACTCTGGGAGCTCTGTGGCCCCACTCATCACCTGAGCAACCTGAATACTTATCCAGGTGACCTTAGGGCAAACTTGTATCCCTCCATGTTACCACAACTGATTCTCTCTTGAAAGTGCCACCTCGGCTCAAGACTGTAATCCCAGCACTTTGGGAGGCCGAGACGGGCGGATCACGACGTCAGGAGATCGAGACCATCCCGGCTAACAGGGTGAAACCCCGTCTCTACTAAAAAATACAAAAAGCTAGCCGGGTGAGGTGGCGGGCGCCTGTAGTCCCAGCTACTCGGGAGGCTGAGGCAGGAGAATGGCGGGAACCCGGGAGGCGGAGCTTGCAGTGAGCTGAGATCCGGCCACTGCACTCCAGCCTGGGCGACAGAGCGAGACTCCGTCTCAAAAAAAAAAAAAAAAAAAAAAAAAAAAAAAGAAAGTGCCACCTCCTGGCCGGAGGCCAACCAACTAAAGCCATTACAGCAACTTACAACAGAACAACCCTGCTCCAAGACGGGAGAAAACAACAGCTAATACCACTGCCTGTAACATCCTGGCTGATCAGAAATCCTGAGTCTGTCTATGTGACAGCTTCACTTCTAGCATAACCAGCGTCTGAGAAAACCAGTGCACTAAAGAAAACTACAACCAAGGATTCTAACAGAGTTTACTTCACGACGCTGCTACCTCCACCAGAACAGGTGTTTGTATCCATCGCTGAGAGACCTGAAGATGGATCACATCACAGGACTCTGCAGACACTTTCCACTGTAAGCCCAGAGTCTGGTAGCTCTGCTGGATGGCTAGACACAGAAAAGCAATGAAAATCACTGCAGTCCTGCTCTCAGGAAGCCTTATCCCTAGGTGAAGGGGGAAAGCACCAAATCAAGGGATGCCACCCTGGGACAAAAGAATCTGAACAGCAGCTCTTGAGTCCCATGTATTTCCTCTGGCATAGTTTACTGAAATGAGAGGGAATCAGAAAAACAATTGTGGTAATAGGACAAAACAAATTCTATAACACCCCCAAAATATCACACTAGCTCACTAGCAATGGATCCAAACCAATAAGAAATCTCTGAATTGCCAGGGAAAGTATTCAGAGGATCGATTATTACGCTACTCATGGAAGCACCAGGGAAAGGTGAAAACCAACTTAAAGAAATTTAAAAAATAATACAGGATATGGATGAAAAAAGTCTCCAGAGAAACAGATATCATAACTAAAAAATAACCACAACTTCTGGAAAAGAAAGGCACACTTAGAGGAATGCAAAATACAGTGGAAAATTTCAACAATAGAATTGATCAAGTAGAAGGAAGAATTTTAGAGCTCGAAAATAAAGCTTTCAAATTAACCCAGTATGACAAAGACAAAGAAAAAATAATTTTATAAAATGAACAATGCCTCCAAGAAGTTTGCAGTTATGCTAAATGACCAACCCTAAGAAAAATTGGTGTTCTTGAGGAATAAGAGATAGCTAAAAGCCTGGAAATCTTATTTGAGGGAATAATTGAGGAAAACTTCCCTGGCCTTTCAGGAGATCTAGATGTCCAAATACAAGAAGCTTGAAGAACACCCATGTGATGATTATCACACAAACCACATGGTCATCAGGTTATCTAAAGTCAAGACGAAGAAATCTTAAGAGCTGTGAGGCAAAAGCATCAGATAACCTATAAGTAAAATCTATTTTCTTGTCTATTAGAGTAACACCAGCAGAAACCATACAAGCCAGCAGGGATTGGGGTCCTATCTTTAGTCTACTTTAATAAAACAATTATCAGTCAAGAATTTTGTATCCAGTGAAACTAAGCTTCATAAATGAAGGAAAGATAGTCTTTTTCAGACAAACACACTGAGAGAATTCTCCACTACCAAGCCAGCACTACAAGAATTGCTAGCAGGAGCTCTAAATCTTGAAACAAATCCTCAAAATACAGCAAAATAGAAGCTCCTTAAAACCTAAATTTCACAGGACCTATAACGCAATGAAACAAAAGAAGGTATTCAGGCACAATGAATAAAAATACCTCACATGTCAATATTAACATTTAATGTAAATGGCCTAAATGTTCCACCTAAAAGATATGGAATGGCAGAGTGGATAAGAATTTATCAATAAAGTATCTGCTGTCTTCAAGAGACTCACCTGATGCATAGGGACTCATATAAACTTAAGGCAAAGGAGTGGAAAAGATATTCCTTGCAAATGAACACCAAAAGCAAGCTGGAGTAGCTATTTTTACATCAGACAAACAGATTTCAAAGAATAGTTAAAAATGACAAAGAGAGACATTATATAAAGATAAAAATACTAGTTAAACAGGAGAATATCACAATCCTAAATATATATGCATGTATCATTGGAGCTCCCAAATTTATAAAACAATTACTACTAGACCTAAGAAATGGGATAGACAGAAACACAATTATAGTGGGGGACTTCAGTACTTCACTGACAGCACTACACAGGTCATCAAGCCAGAAAGCCAACAAAGAAACAGTGAACTTAAACTATACCCAAGAGTAAATGGGCTTAACAGATATTTACAGAACAGTCTACCCAACAATTTCAGGTGATCTATTCATCAGCACATGGAACATTCTCCAAGATAGGCCATATGATAGGCCAAAAACCAAATCTTGATAAATTTAAGGAAATCAAAATTACATCAAGGATTCTGTCAGTCCACAGTGGAATAAAATTGGAAATCAACTCCAAAAGGAACCCTCAAACCCATGCAAATTCATGGAAAATAAATAACTTGCTTCTGAATGATTTTGGGGTCAACAATCAAATGAGGTTAAAAATTTAAGAAATTATTTGAACAATCATAGTGACAAAACCTATCAAAACCACTGGGATACAGCAAAAGCGCTGCTAAGAGGAAAGTTTGTAAGATTAAATGTCTGCATCAAAAAGTCTGAAAGAGCACAAATAGACGATCTATGGTCAAACCTCAAGGAACTGGAGAAACAACAACACGACAAACCTAAACCTAGCAGAAGAAAAGAAATAATCAAGATCAGAGCAGAACTAAATGAAACTGAAACAAAACAATACAAAAGATAAGTGAAACAAAAAGCAAGTTCTTTGAAAAGATAAAATTGAAAGACCATTAGCAATATTAACCAAGAAAAGAGAGAAGATCCAAATAAGCTCAATTAGAAATGAAATGGGAGATATTACAACTGATACTATATAAATGCAAAAGATCATTCAAGGCTACTGTGAACACCTTTATGTGTATGAACTAGAAAACCTAGAGATGGATAAATTCCTGGAAATATACAACCCTCCTAGATTAAATCAGGAGGAAATAGTAACTCTGAACAGACCAATAACAAGTAGCAAGATTGAAATGGAAATAAAAAACAATTGCCAACAACAACGAAAGTCTAGGACCAGATGGATTCACAGCTGAATTCTATCAGACATTCAAAGAGGAATTGGTACCAGTCCTACTGAGACTATTCCAAAAGATGAAGAGAGAATCCTCCCTAAATGATTCTATGAAGCCAGTATCATCCTAATACCTAAACCAGGGAGGACATAACAAAAAAATATAACTGCAGACCAATATCCCTAATGAACATAGATGCAAAAATCCTCAACAAAATACTAGCTATCTGAATCCAACAGCATATCAAAAAGATAATCCTTCATGATCAAATGGGTTTTATACCAGGGATACAGGGATAGTTTAACATCTGCAAGTCAATAAATGTGATATACAACATAAACAGAAGTGAAAACAAAAATCACACAATCATCTCAATAGATGCAGGAAAAGCATTTGAGAAAATCCAGCATTGCTTTATGACTAAAACCCTCAGCAAAATCAGCACTGGAGTTACATACCTTAAGGTAATAAAAACCATCTATAACAAACCCATAGCCAACATATACTGAATGAGGAAAAGTTGAAAGCATTTCCCCTGAAAGTCCTAGTCAGAGCAATCAGACAGAAGAAAGAAATAAAGGTCATCCAAACTGGTAAAGATGAAGTCAAACTGCTGCTGTTTGTCAGTGATATGATCATATACCTAGAAAATCCTAAAGACTCATCCAAAACGTTCCTAGAGCTGACAAATGAATTCAGAAAACTTTCAGGACACAAGGTTAATGCACACAAATCAGTAGCACTGCTATACACCAACAGCAACCAAGCTGAGAATCAAATTAAGAACTCAACCCCTTTTACAATAGGTGCAAAACAAAACAAAACAAAACAAAAAATAAACAACTTAAGAATATACCAAACCAAGGATGTGAAAGACTTCTACAAGGAAAACTACAAAACAGTGCTGAAATAAATCATAGACGACACAAATGGTAACACATCTCATGCTCAGGGATAGTTAGAATCAATATTGTAAAAATGACCATACTGTCAAAAGCAATGCAATTGCCATCAAAATAGCACTATCATTCTTCACAGAATGAAAAAAAAGCAATCCTAAAAAAAGAGCCCACATAGCCAAAGCAAGACTAAGGAAAAAGAACAAATCCAGAGGCATCACATTACCCGACTTCAAATTACATTAAAAGGCCATAGTCATAAAAACAGCGTGGTACTCGTATAATTTGGCATAAGCCATCACTCTGGTGGTTCATCAGATCGTTATAGTCTTTTCTAAGGGTGAGTAAACTTTCATGTTTAGTGATTTCTCCAGATGTTTCCTGGGTATCAAGTCAGTGGGTTAACTTGTTTTCATAATCTGAAGACTGGGGTGTCATTTGACTCTTTGCAAAATTTTGATACTCTAGAATTTGGTAGAATTTTCCACAGGTAATTGCTATAAGACTATGCTTACACTTCCCATAGTATGATCATTTGTGGCTAAGAGAATTACACTTATTTAAAGGAATCATTTGTTTTTGGTACACATTTATAGATAACCCAAGCTCAGTCTTGCCTTTTAAAAATAGCCAATATTTACACTATGTTTTTTAATTGCTAAAAACTAGTGCATATTTTTTGAGATCCATTTTTCTTGAGATCTGTTTTTCTTTATACTATAACATACATTATTGACTGATTATGATGACATTATCTCCTTCCCACCCTTTGTCATCAAAGAAATTATTTTTGATGGGAAGAAATAATAGGTTTGGGGGGTGTGTGTGTGTGTTTTTCAACAAACTAATATCTTTCACTTCGGTAGAGCAGTTGTGCCATAACTCTTCTCATGACAGCAAAGTAGAATTAGATTCATTAAAAGTCAGAAAAAAGTTAGGATTACAATATAAACTGTTTAAATATGTATTAAAACATTAAATATGTATATTATAAAGAACTAAGTCAAATAAGAATTGAATGAAATGACAGTTTTTTAGAAATCATTATTTTGTCACCCTGTTTTATAGAATAACATAATTTAAAAAATATGAAAGACATTAGCAGGCACCAAATTAAGGATTTCTACTTTTCAGTGGACAGAACAGAAACCCAGAGAGGGGAAATAACTTTCCCCAAATCACATGGTTTTGGTGGTGAGAAGAACCATGTCTCTTTCAGGATTTTTGACTGCTTGCTCTTGTAACCCAAAAGCTTAGTGTGTGGCAGGACCTGTTTTCCTGGGTTGGCAGAAGATTTAGTAAGTGTGTCCTGTTCAATTTTATTGTGGGAGGAAAAAAAGGCAAAATGAAACTTATGAAATTATTGCTAAAGTCAAAAAAAGAATCCACCAGTTTCTCCTTTCCTTTGATGTTAGATTTAGGAATTTGCAGAATGACCTTTGGGATCAAAGAAATAAAAGATACATTCTAGTACCACCATGTGTGGAAGAGGCAGGATCAGGCTTGTGGCAATAATACAAAGTTCCAAGGCTTTAAAAGTTTCCTCATCAGTTATCTTAGAAAAGTTCAGTTGTATGTTCTGAACAAAATGAAATGATAGGTTGCAGGAACAAAATAAAAATACTGAACTCCTGGGAACTACTCAAGATATTCCTCATGACCTTACACTGGGCACAGTAAAATGTAACAGCATGATGGGCAACATGTTTGACTTCCTTTTCTTCTCTATTTAAACCATCTCTGTACGTTCTTTCTCTTGTCTCTGTCACACACTTTCTCTTCTACCTGTTCAATGCATCTTCAAAATTCATCTCTGACCTTTTATCTGCATTACTCTTTTTGTTGTTGTTTGAGACAGAATCTCACTCCATCACTTAGGCTGGAGTGCAGCGGTGGGATCTCAGCTCAGTGCAACCTCCATCTCCTGGGTTGAACAGATTCTCATGTCTCAGACTCCTCAGTAGCTGGGATTACAGGTGCGTGCCACACGCCCAGCTAAGTTTTGTATTTGTAGTAGTGATGAGGTTTCACCATGTTGGCCAGGTTGGTCTCAAACCTCTGACCTACGGTGATCCACCTGCCTCGGCCTCCCAAAGTGCTGAGATTACAGGCGTGAGTCACAGCACCTGGTCTTATCTGTATTACTTTTTATCTGCCTAACTTGTTGCTCACACAGTGTGTGTTCTCTTCTGCACTGACACATCTTCAAACTTGATCTCTCAAAATTCCACCTGAAAAACTCTTTCTTTAGTAGCTTGCTATTCTAAAGAAACAGGGAGAGGATACTGGAGTGTCCTAGAGCTGTTTCTCTGCTCTCAAACATCTTTCTCTCTTGGAATGTTTGCTCTTTTAGTTTTCTAAATGGCAAGTGAGGGGAAAAAAATGCAGTTTAAGCCAACTACTGACTTCCATGATGAATGTTATGTTGTTGAAAAAAAATCCTGTTTCCTAAGGCGTTATATAAAATAAGTAATTTTTATATCCTCATTAGCAAGTAGGTAGTAAAATTTCAAGGTGAGTGTATCTGTAACAAATACATCAAGTGCTTTTAAAAAAAAATCTGTGTCAGAAGTAGTTATATTTTGGATACTGAGTTTATATTCCCCCTTTCCTTTTATATTTATATTTTATCCTTAAATAGCATTGACAATTGCACTTAGGTTGCAAATAATAGTGAAGAATGAGTTTTTCTTTTCTTTTTGACATGCTTAGCAAAGCGATAATATTGAGTATATTGAAAATGGCAACATTTTAGTTATGTGCATTTTTTCTCATATCTTTGGGGTCAAGTAATTGGTGATCAGTGTATGACATAGAAATTTTGCAGAGGTTTGTCATTCTATCACATAAATAAGCAATGCCTTCCTAAATCAAAAGACATAGAAGCAAAAGGAAGTACATACACCAGTGGAGTTTATTATTCATAGCCTCTCTCCAGTTGCCTATTTTACACATAAAATGAAGTCTATTTTATCTCATATATATATTCCATTGCCCAGTTTGGAAATAAATTCACAATAAAATAATGATGATTAAAAAATAACCCCTGCTGGATATTGGGAAAACCCACCCCCAATAGTTCAACATCGGTTTTTTCTATTTTCCGTAAGTGTTGGCCGGATGAGAAATAAAGAAAAAGAGTACAAAGAGAGGAATTTTATAGCTGGGCCTCCAGGAGTGACATCACATATCGGTAGGACTGTGATACCTACCTGGGCCTTAAAACCAGCAAGTTTTACTAAGGATTTCAAAAGGTGAGGGGGTGCAAGAACAGGGAGTAGCTACGTCACAAAGATCACGTGCTTCAAAGGGCAAAAGGGAGAACAAAGATCACATACTTCTAAGGGCAAAATCAGAAACTCCTGATAAGGGCCCAACAAGGATCACAAGGCAAAGGGCAAAAGCAAAGATCACAGGGCAAAGGGTAAAAAGAAAGATCACAAGACAGAGGGCAAAAACAAAGACCACAAGGCAAAGGGCTAAAGCAGAATTACTCATAAGGGTCTATGTTCAGCGGTGCATGTATTGTCTTGATTAACATCTTAAACAACTGAAAACAGGGTTCGAGAGCAGAGAACTGGTCTGACCTCAAATTTACCAGGGCAGGGTTTTTCCCCACCCTAGTAAGCCTGAGGGTACTGCAGGAGGCCAGGGCGTATTTCAGTCCTTATCTCAACTGCATAAGACGGATGCTCCCAGAGTGGCCATTTATAGACCTCCCCCCAGGAATGAATTCCTTCCCCAGGGTATTAATTATTAATATTCCTTGCTAGGAAAAGAATTTAGCAATATCTTCCCTACTTGCATGTCTGCTTATAGGCTCTCTGCGAGGAGAAAAATATGGCTCTATTTTGCCCGACCCCTTAGGCAGTCAGACCTTATGGTTGTCTTCCCTTATTCCCTGAAAGTTGCTGTTATTTTGTTCTTTTTCAAGGTGAACTGATTTCACATTGTTCAAACACACATGTTTTACAATCAATTTGTCCAGTTAACCCAATTATCATAGTGGCCCTGAGGTGATATACATCCTCAGCTTACAAAGATAACAGGATTAAGAGATTAAAGTAAGACAGGCATAAGAAATTATGAAAGTTATTATTTGGGAACTGGCAAATGTTCATTAAATCTTAACAATTTGTGTTCTTGTGCTGCGACTTCAGCCAGTCCCTCCGTTTGGGTCCCTGACTTCCCGCAACAGCTGGACAATATTTTCCATTTTGACAAGAGCTTTCAAAGTCTTGATCCAATGGAACAATCCAAGTCTTGTTCCATTTTGGAGTCAAAATTATGTTTGTTATTACTTGTCTGTTTCATTGGAGGGTCTATATTGCACTTCAAGTCACAGCATATACAAAGTCAGTGATTTTGTCTCTAAGCACAGTTAACTTGACAAGCCTTTTCAAGAATGCTTGAGTCCAGCTGTCATGATTACATATAATTATAGGCTCTCTGGCCTCTTCTCAAACTTTTGAGTGAGAGAAAATTTACGGTTTCATAAGGATACTATTCTTCTAGAAAATTTTAGGTAAAAAGTATATCTATTTTTAATCGAAATATCTTCTTCCCTGTAATTGCTCCACTGAGTCTTCTTGTTCCCTGCTAAACTGCAGAAGCTTGGTTTAAACTGTCTGACTTGGATGTTTTTGACAGCAGCCTGTGTGGCTCTTCAGAGTTTTTCCTCCCTCTGCCTGGTGGTCTCTGTTTATAGAGTGGCCATTCCATTTTCCCACTTCCTGCCTTCACCAGAGAAGAAGGAAGAGTATGTCAAGAGGAGTTTTTGCTCTCCCCTAGATGCACTCAGGAATATTGAGGTTTCCTCTAAAGGACAGAAGATAAGTGGCATAGAAAGAGTGAAAGAGCAAGATAGGGAGAGAAACATGTATAAAAGAGATGAACATAGAAAAACAGAGGAAAGAGACAGACAGCAGAAGGCAGAGGCACCAGGAGGGGAAGAGTGTGGCCAGGGGCTGAATGATCATTTGTCAATATTCCCATAGACTTCTCAGTCTTGATATTTTATTTCTTTAAATGTAGTCCAAGGTCAATATATTTTGGCTATCTCATCACACTGTTGATTCACATTGAGCTTTTAGGCAATAGAACTCTTTTTAAAAAACAAACACAATAGTAATTAACTTTCATTGAGAGTTGAGTCTGTGACTGCTAATTCTTTTAGGTCATTTAATCTGGCAACATTCATAAAAGATCAGTACTGTTTTTATTATACCTGTTTTGTGGATGAATAAATGGAAACACAAAGAGGTTAAGCAACTTGCTCCAGTTCATGCAATGAGTAAGCGGTAGAGCAAAGATTCCAGACCATCTTCCCTATCCTGTGCTTATGCTCGCATAGTTTTGATAAAATCTAGACTGTATTCATCTATATAATTTTATTTTTCATAAATTTGGCCCATCATTTCATGCTGCTCTTTTTAATTTCAATTCACTCATGTGCTGGCTGTTTTTCAGATTCTTTTTATTAGCAAATAATAAGCAAATCACTTTTTTCTTATTCAAAGTGTTCACGGACTTGATAAATGAAATGGCCAAGGATGCAGTATAACGGTATATGCTTTGAGCCTTTTCTTTAAGTAATGTTGATTCATGTACCCTTTACATCAGGACATTTATCATTATTTAGTACAATCTAGAATTAATATTCAGATATATTTTTCTATCTTATTGATATTATGATATTTCTAGTATTTGACTGTAACTCATTTATGCCAAGTGTTTCTATTCTAATGGTTTACCAGTAGCCCTATCAAATTATTTATTGGAATAAAATTATCTGTACTTGAAAATCTCCCAAGTAGTTTTAATGGGATAATTGTTAAAGGTAATTGACATTTCAGTGATTTTGAATTATGCAAAATAGTTTTCTAGAATTAGAGATTCTTCATCTGATCCTTAAGATATATATATAAAGATGACCGTGTGTGTCCATGTGAGCAGATATGCATGTATATATATATGTATGTATAAACATTTTAGATGTATACATTTAGGCCAGCTTTATTTATAAAATTTTAATTTGGGAAATATAAATTTAACTTTGTATAGTATTAATTATATTTGCAATCCTGGAAATTTTTCAGAGTTCAAACATTGAAAGTGACTCAGGTAGTGAAAATAGTATTCAACTGGTGAAACGAGTCCATGTAGTAAAGAATGACATTTCTTTTTTGCCTTCTAGAATTGTCCAAGTTCTAATCTTATGTGACAACAAATATGTGGCCCTTTTGGCCTTGAGCAAACCACAGGTAGAAAGAAAGTGAGTCAAATTTGCAAATCGAAATATGGGGTGTTTTAGTCTTTCTCCTTCACCTCTTAATTTATTTCCAGATGGACTACTAGAAAGTACAATTAAAAATTATACATGTTGCAAAGAATATTGAATCCCTGGATTTCTGTGGGCGTGTTCAGACAAGTCATATCAGTAAGAGATGAATTAAACTACCTGGGTATTTTATTAAATGCTCAGACATGGCCAGTACTCTGAAAAATGCTTGTACAAGTGGTGCCAGGTTGATTTCCACTGGCAGCAGCATAAATTGTCCAACTTCCTTATCTTTGTTTCTGCAGCTTCTTTCTCTTATCAAAGAGAGAGAAAAAGCCTATGCGTTTTGCAAATAGAAGATGGTCAAAGGGTGAAACAAAATTAGTATGTATGTCTGTAATTGCTCAATCATTTCCCCAAAAAATCACTGCAAATGACTCTCTTTTTCTTTGCAGGGATAATTGTGCACCTGTTTTTCAAGACACAAAAGCTGGTTTTGTCTTTGTGCATAAAATGTGATTTGGAGAATTTGGGGATCATGCAGCCACATATTTACATAATCAAATGGCAAACTGCAACTTATTTTAAGCTCATAGATTCTTTGTTCTTCCTTACCCAACAATCATGTAAACAATGCTAAAAGCACTGGTGTCGGTCTGACACTTGGAGAGTTAGGTTTGATTTGTATAACACTGTATCAAGGACACACGGCAGACTGATAGATACAAATGATTCTAGAACATTCTACTGAAAATACCTCCTATTTTCTGGTACATGCCAAAGCCATTTTTAGAATTTTTCATCTACCCACCTTGGGCACATTACAATTTGTGTTCTCTGGGGGCGGGGGAGGGGTGGGGAGAAGTATAAGGTTTCTTGTTGATGATCCAAGAAATGTGAATAAAGTTGTTGGCAGATGGTTTGCACATTTCATTCTGAAATATCTTATAGTGACAAATAACAAGTGTATATAATTAGCTCTATGCAGATGGCGTGCCAAGTGTTGATATTCATCTCTGCAGACTTTTTACAAAGACATTATTTTAAGAGTCAAGATTTAAAGACAGCTCATAAGCCTCTAAAGAGGAATAAGCAGGGTTTTATCATAAAGGACCATGGCTATCCAGTAAACCTATTCTACACCAAGTTTCCCATCCTGAATCTATGTTGTATCCCAAGGGGAAGGAGCCCTAAAGTGAATTGTGTCTGTAGCTACTGATCAGATCGATCTGTTTAGGTTGTTTTGATTGGATTGACAGAAGGCATGCATCAGTTAGTTCAGAGGTGTGTGTTCACCGAAATTAACCATGCTGCCTTTCTTTCTCTTCCTCCAACAAGCCACACCTTTGCATCTGCCTTTCTGTCTATCAGGAATGCTCTGCTCTCAAGTCATTTCATGGCTAGAGCCTCTCATCAGTCAGCTTTTAACCTAATTTGTCACATCCTCAGAAGGGCTTTCCCTGACCACATACACACTACTTGTTCCTTCTTATTTGTCAGTTCTTCTAATTTTATTCTGCTTCATTTTTCTTACAGTTCTTATTACTATCTTTGAGATAAGTGATAAGAAAGGACCTTGATCTTATGGTTCACTATTTTATCCCCAGCCTCAATCATGGTGCATGGCATGTGAGGGTTAAAGGACTTTTGTGAATGGCTCATGAACTACTCACTAGTTATAGTTATTCAAATGTTTAATACTTTCTTTGTATTTATCAAGTATTAGGACATACACAGTCAAAATGAGCACATTGAGCTAATATTATCTTTGCTGTAAAAATTATATTAGTTTTTTCCTGATATTTGCTTTCATTTAGTTTGATGTGTACATATGGTAGACAGAGAAATGTGGACACAGACCAGGACTGAATATAAATAGAGAGCAGAATTTTATGTACTTGTTTGTTTTTCTTTTATAGTTTACCAATAAATAGGAATCATGCCACATTAACTTATTTATATGTTGTCTACTGTGAGGTAATGTGCCTAACAGATATGTTCTGTTATTAATTGAGGAGAGCAAAGATCACCTGGTGATCATCAGACAGGCCAGACAGAGACAAAACTCCTTTTCTGAGGAATTTGTAAGTAATTAGATTTCCTTAGGATCTAAAGTCAGCATCTGGTTCCAGGCCTCTTTCCAAAAAGAAGCTTGTAAGTAACTAGAATTTCTATACATCTCCAGAATGCATGCATGCCAAAACTCATTGTACAACCCTTTCTGGCAATAAGGCACTAAAATGTCTACAAATATAATCCTTTATCGTGATCTACGTGGCTAATATGGACCAAAGTACCGTTAAGGTCCCACTTTAAGGTTCATAAATGTTCCTAAGGAAAACCCGCCACAGCACATTCACTCCTCTCTTGCTGAGGTACCCTGCACTCTTCTGCAGCACACTTTCTATCTAATAAAACTTTCCTTTTCAAACCTATGCTGTCATCCATAAATTCTTCTTAGCAACCTGCAAATCAACTCCTTTCCAAGGCCGGGGTCCTGATACCTCACCTGGCATTAATGATATACTGAATATATGAAAGGGAGTGTTACCTTACTGGTGAGACTGAATGCCTAGATTTTCATTTTGTTTCCTTCATATATTTTGTTTCATTTTGTTTCCTTCATATATTTAATGTTATAATTTAAAAAGCATTCAGTGTCTGGTCTCAAAAATTTATGTATAAGAAAATATTATATAGGTTTCTGAGATTTGGTGGAGCTAATGAAGAGAATTTACTTAAAAGAAATGGAGGTAGATCTTAGTCTTCTTTTGCAAGATAAATTTTGGATTATTCTTTCAAAGAATAGCATCATTGAGTTTTCATTTTGGTAATACCATATTTTCTGATAAATTGATGTGCGTTTCATGGTGTGAATCACTGCTTAGAATGATGTTTTTCCCATCTTCTGTCACTGAAATTTTGAGATGTTTCCTGTTTCTTTAAAATAATTTGAGTGTTTGTCTTGATTCATAATCTTTTTCCAGATCTCAAATATTTGTGCCTCTGGTTTTAAGCAGGAACAGCTGAAAATTTTGAGAACTCATTCAGTAAAACATAAACAACAGGTTTAAAGTACCAAAATGGAACATTACCTTCTTCCCCTGTGTCTTTTTATTCGTTAAATTTAAATGCTTTAGACTGAATATCCATAAAATGTAATGATGGCATCAGCTGGGATTCTGTTGTCTTCCAATTTCTTTATGTATTTTTTTAAAAAATGCAACTGTCTTGTTTTTAAAGATGCTGCAGTTTCTATGTGTTTTTTTTCTATTCTCTAAGCTTTTAGTGCAGAGAAATCCTTATAATAGCGCAGTTTTAAACTTTCATTGCAAAAAGTTGGCCACGTTAGTCATGAAATCTCTAAAGTCTTAATTTCAGTGGGCGCCAATCTGCTGTGAATGGAAATCAGCTGATCCTAATTGCGTCCTAATGGGAGGGCTTCTTGGAAAGCAGTTTTCTACATGTAACGCTTCAGAAGCCGTAGGAAGCCCAGCAAGAGGAGATGAGAAAAGTCACTCCAAATCTGAAGTCTAGTAAACTGGAGTTACATAAGTCAGTTTCCATCTCACAGGACACTTTAGGGTGATGAGAGGTCTAGGCTGTGTACTCTCCTATGGTAAACAATGCACATCTATATGCTGGACTAGAGCTTAGCATAAATGTTTTGCTTTAATTAACAAAAATATGAAATAAAACATAAGTACTAATTTCCTTTTCTACCTTTATAGATACTCAATTCAATTCATTTCCTCCTTATTTCTGTCATAATTCCAGGCTTTCTAGGGTCATTGTCTCCTCTAAAGCTCCTAAGCCAATCACGACTAGGATAAAATGAATTAAAATAGTCTGTTGCCTTCTTCTCTCATCGGTGAGCACTCATGTTTTCTTCCATAGTTTATTTTTCAAATAAAGTAAAATATTTATTATTAATTTCTAGTCTGGTGGGTATGTATGTGTTCTTTGCCATGGTAGATTACACATTCATCATTTCATCTGATCATGAGGAACCAGCAGACAAGCCTAAATTCAGAGGCATTCTTCAAAAATAACTGATCCGTATCCTTGGAAATTATCAGTAACATGAAAGACCAAGAAAGGCAGAGAATGTTACAGATAAAGGAGACTAGACAGGACAACTGAATAATCCAGGATTGTCTTTTGCTTATGGGTACAAATGGGGCAGTTAGAGAGCTCTGAAAAAGGCCCATATATTGGTGGCACTATGGTATCAAAGTTACTTTCCACGTCTGTAATCCCAGCTACTCCACGAGCTGAGGCAGGAGAATTGCTTGAACCTGGGAGGTGGGGGTTGTAGTAAGCTGAGATAGTGCCAATGCACTCAAGCCTGGGCGACAGAGCAAGACACTGTCTTAAAAAAAAAAAAAAAAAAGTTACTTTCCTGACTTTGATAATTATGTTATGATCATGTAAAAGGACATCTTCGTTATTAGAAAACTTACATGGAAGCAATTAGAGAAGCAAATGGGGAAAATTTCTGCAACTTATTCTCAAATAGTCCAGAAAAATATTGTACATGGAGGAAGAGAAAGAGAGAGAGGAAAGAAAGTAAATGTGGAAAAATGTTGAAAATAATGGTAGAGGGTACAAGGATACTTCCTATTTTGTAACTTTTATGCTTAAACTATTCCAAAATGAAAAGTTAAAATCTTGGCCCTTCAGCCAGGCATGGTAGCTCACACCTGTAATCCCAGGACTTTGGGAGGCCGAGGCCCGTGGATCACCTGAGGTCAGGAGTTCGAGACCAGCCTGGCCTACATGGTGAAACACTATCTCTCCAAAAAATACAAAAATTAGCCGGGTATGGGGGCACACGCCTGTAGTCCCAGGTATTTGGGAGGCTGAGGCAGGAGAATTGCTTGAACCCAGAAGGCGGAGGTTACAGTGAGCCGAGATCGCAGCACTGCACTCCAGCCTGTGTGACAAAGAGAGGTCTCAAACAACAACAACAACAAACAAAAAGCGTGGCCCTCCATGTTGAATCCTTCTTAGAGAGGGCTGACTCCTCTGGTGGGTGTTGTGCCTGACCTGTTCTCCAGGAACTCCTCCCAGCTGTGCCAATTCTTTCATACCCAAGTTAATATCTATGATTTTATTTACAATGCTTGGTATTCCAGATATTCTATTATTTGTATATTATTTTTCTACGTTTATACTTTTATATTTTTATTTGAAAGGTTATATTTCTTATTTTCAAAATATATTTTGTTTGCCCTATCAATGCTCCGAAAACATTCAAGGTGACTTGCCGTTAGGATAGACAACAGAAACTTTAAGAGGTAAATTACACTTATTTTCTTTCTATGATGTGTCAGGCATTATAATGAACGTATTCTGTAGAAAATTTATTGTAACAATGTTGTGAAATATTTTAAGTATTACTGTGAGAAAAGAGGCTCAGAGAGATAGTTTTGAGATTTGCCCGAGTTCATATAGCTAGTGAGGGGCAGAATTAGAACCCAGGTCTTTCTAGTTTTAAGTTTATTCATTTTTCACTACTATGCTGCTCTGCACATACCACATATCTTTATACAAATTAAAGACCAAGATCTATGTAGTGAAGGTGTGATTATATAAAAAAAATATTATGACAACACTATAGATGAGCAATATACTTTCAAAAATAACATGATGAACCCTGCCTTATATTGATGCAAAAAGGAAGGGTAAGAGCTTGTCAGGGGAGTTAAATGACACACTGGCACCAATTCTAAGAGTTTTCAAGAGCCTTGTGTTTCTACCTCTACCATTCCAAGACATAGAAAACATGCTGGTCTTCAAGTGCTTCCTGACTTAATAAAATATGATTAATAAGTATTCTTAGTTAAAGCTTTTATTACAGTCCCTGAAGAAGATGTACTTCTGGGGCATGTGCTGGTCTCTTTTGCCTCTGGACAATAATGATCTAGAAATTGGTATGACCTCTAAAGGAGAACATATCAAATAATCCTGAATAAGCCAAACCTAAACACCACTTTTGAGGATGCCAAGGAAGAACTATAATAAAGGCAAGAAATGGGAATCCATCCATTGCTTCTTTGAGGCTCTGTGGTTCATACATGTAAGATGTTTTTCTGACTCCTCTGAACCTGAACCTGTTCCCCATCCAAATGCATGGTTTCATGAGTCGATTCATCATAAATGTATTTGCTCAACATGTATTTACTGATCTCCTATCTGCCAGGCACAGAGGTTGTAAGTGCTGAGGTTACATAAGTGAGTAAGACAGTCACGCATTTTTAGGGTTTATAGTCCAACGAATGAGAAAGACAAGGAGCAAATTAAATAAATTATTCAAGAATGTAATGTCATATTTTGTAAGTGCTATGAAGAATTTATGCTTGGTATATAAAGCTGAGTGATGTAAAGAGACTATGGGTAGATAGGAAAGTCCTGTCTGAATAGGTGACGTTTACTGTAAGATATGATTGACTATAGATACCTTCAATATAAAAAGTGAAAGAGTCAGTTCCATCAAGTGGAATGATAGGTGCAGAAGTGCTAAGACAAATAAGGGTTTGATGTTTTCCAGGAATAGAAAAAAGCCAGTGAGGCAGGATTGTGTTGCATGAGGAAGAAGAGGTAGGAAATAGTGTAGGAACAACCATGATAGGTCATGGTCAATAGTTTGGATTTTGTTCTAAACATGATGGATAGTCACTAGAGGGTCTTTTCTTTTTCTTTTTTTTCTTTTTTGAGATGGAGTCTCACTGTGTCACCCATGCTGGAGTGCAGTGGTGCGATCTTGGCTCACTGCAGCCTCCACCTCCCAGGTTCAAGCGATTCTCCTGCCTCAGCCTCCCAAGTAGCTGGGATCTACAGGCACGTGCCACTATACCCAGCTAATTTTTGTGATTTTAGTAGAGATGGTTTCACCATGTTGGCCAGGCTGGTCTTGAACTCCTGACCTCAGTTGATCCACCTGCCTTGGCCTCCCAAAGTGCTGGGATTACAGGCATGAGCCACTGTGCCACCCCCAATAGAGGGTCTTAAGCTGGAATGTTATATGGTGTGTGTGTGTTAAGTTCAGGGGTATATGCACAGGTTTGTTAAACAGGTAAACTTGTGTCAGAGGGATTTGATGAACAGATTATTTTGTCACCTGGGTATTAAGCCTGGTACCCATTAGTTATTTTTCCTGATCCTGTCCCTCCTCCCTCCTTCCACCCTCCAATAGACCCCAGGTCGCTCCTGCATTGTCACCCTCTATGTATCCCTGTGTTCTCATCATTTAGCTCCCACTTATAAGTGAGGCCATGTGGGGTTTGGTTTTCTGTTTCTAGGTTAGTTTGCTGAGGATAATGTCCTCTAGCTCCATCCGTGTTCCTGCAAAGGATATGGATTGTTTTTTTTTTTTTTTTTTTTTTGGCTGTGTGGTATTCCATGGTGTATATGTACCACATTTTTCTTTATCCAGTCTACCGCTGATGGTCATTTAAATTGATTCCCTGTCTTTGCTATTGTGAATAGTGCTGCATTGAACATATGTGTGCATGATGTGTCTTTATAACAGAACGATTTATATTCCATTGGACATATACCCAGTAGTGGAACTACTGGGTCAAATCGTATTTCTGTTTTTAGGTCTTTGAGAAATCGCCATACTGTCTTCCATACTGTCAATGGTTGAACAAATTTACACTTTCACTATCTGTGTGTAAGCATTCATTTTTCTCTGCCACCTTGCTGGCATCTGTTATTTTTTGACTTTTTAATAGTAGCCATCCTGAGTGGTGTGAGATGATATCTTAGTGTGGCTTTGATGTGCGTTTCTCTAATGATCAGTGATGTTGAGTGGTTTTTTTTTTTTTTTTTTGTTTTTTTTTCATATGCTTGTTGGTCGCATATGTCTTCTTTTGAAAGTGTCTCTTCATTTCTTTTTCCCACTTTTTAATGGGATTTTTTTTTCTTGTAAATTTGCTTAAGTTCCTTATAGATGATGGACCTTTGTCAGAGGCGTAGTTTGCAAACATTGTCTCCCATTTTGTAGGTTGTCTGTTTCTTCTGTTGATAGCTTCCTTTGCTGTGCAGAAGCTCTTTAGTTTAACTAGACCCCATTTGTCCATTTTTGCTTTTGTTGCAATTGCTTTTGGTGTCTTCATTACGAAATCTTTGCCTTTTCATATGTCCAAAATGGTATCACCTGGGTTGTATTCCAGGGTTTTTATTGTTTTGTGTTTTACATTTAAGTCTTTAACCCATCTTGAGTTAATTTTTTTAAATATGGTATAAGGAAGAGGTATAGTTTCAATCTTCTGTATATGGCTAACCAGTTATCCCAGCACCATTTATTGAATAGGGAATCCTTCCCCCATTTTTTTTTGTTTCTGTCAGGTTTGTCAAAGATCAGATAGCTGTAGGTGTGCAGTCTTATTTTTTGGTTCTCTATTCTCTTCCATTGCTCTTTGTGTCTGTTTTTGTATATATGGTTTATATTTTAAAGTGATCTTTTTGGCTGCTTATTGGGAAGTAGATTATAGAAAGGCAGGAATAGAAAAACTGAGAGGATTTGGTAGGCTGTGATAATAATCAGGACAAATATTAGGGAACTGCCTGTGCAGTGGAAATGAGGGGGTAGATTTGGAATACATTTTGGGAGTGTACTAGTCAGGCAGAACAGACTAACTGATAGATTATAAGTGAATGAGAAAATTAAGAGTGATCTGAATTTTGGGGTTAAATAATTTGTTAGATGCTGTGTCACTATGGAAGAAAATAATTTTATTTTAGTAATGAAATTACTTCATTAATATGACTATCCTGTAAACATGGGGACTAAAAATGGCCTTATTAATGGTTAAGGATTTTTTTTTTTCTCTACTCCAGTTGGATGTTTTAATGGCAAACTAAAGCATCAAATGACTTTTTTTCTTCTAGCATCTATTTTTCTTCAAAAAGTCAGGATGCCAGACTTTACTACTCTTTATATGTAAATATGTAAATAATATAAGAAAAGCTTAAAATTTTATATTTTGAGGTTTCATTGATAAAAAATGGAAGACAATATTAAGAACTAATTTTAGAGCTTCCTAAGTACATAGTCTAATTACAGACAAATGGTGAACCATAGATGGGCAAATATTGCTGAATATCCAACACACAATACTATGTCTGGGACATAATTATCATTCAATAAATGTTTTAAAAACAATTATATAAGCGTGAAATGCTTCCCAAGAAATGTGCTATGAAATTTGGGTAGCCTCATGATATGGTCTGTGATTAACTTTTATATTATATTTATATTTATTATGTTGTATTTATTATTTTATTATAGCAGAGTGACCAGAAAGGAGAAAATCTATTTCCTAGAAACTAGGTTGAGGGTCAAGGTTCTTAAAACCCAGTGAAATATTTCATCCTGTCAGTGTAGGAACAGATAAAGGCACCATTTCTTTCTTAGGTTCTTACAGCAACAGTTTTATTAGAACTCTACTAGGTCCTACATGGTTCAACTTGAGACTGTTTCGAAGAGCTTGGCTTAGCAGGATTACAAAGGATGCTCAGAGCAACAGGTGCCCTCAATGGGCTACTTCTGCTCAAACTCTATTGTTTTGGGCCAGAGCAGTTACTTTGAACAACAATCTGAGTTCTGACGAGTTCCACTGTGCTCTTTTTGCCAAATTTACTTTTTGCTGAATTTATCCCAGGATTTGTAACCAAACAGGGCTTTTTATAGTGTTATACCAAGATTTTGGTAAAATTAAGCCTTATTTTTGTATAGTTATTTATACAAATATATTATTTTGTATTATGAATAATTAGGCTTTTGTATAAGGTTATTAGACCTTTGGGCTTAAAAGTATACCATTTGATAATTTATTTATTTATTTATTTATTTATTTTGCCATTAAGCTTTTTATTCTCTTGCTGCTTGTTTTGCTTTTGCCATTGTCTATATAGTACAGACCAGTTTTATTTTTATTTTTATTTTTTGCTTTTTCTTGGACTTTCTTTTTTTGTTGAATATATAAGGGAAACTTGTATAGGACATGAGTGAGTGGAGGAATAAGCCACAATTCTAATACAATCCAGCTCTGACAGCCAATGATTGCAGGTTTGTTAGAGTGGTGACCAATTCGTGAAAAGTTAAGTGGTCAGACTTTGCCCTGGGTGCCCTATACATCTTTCATGAGAACCCTCACTGTCTAGGCAGTTTGTAAAAGAAGAAGCCTCCTTTGTTTAGTCTGCATTCCGGCATTATCATATGGTATGGCCTCTTCCTAGTCTCTGCTTGGTTTGAGAACCTGAGACATTGTTTGCAAGCCCATGTTATTGACCAAAAGTAGTGGTGTTTATTTTTTGTCTGTTTTTTGTCTATGTGAAAGCCACAGCCTTCTTATGGGAAGAAATCCTTGCTTCCTCGAATTACTATATGGTATCAGCAGTCTGTTGTGCATGATCAGCATAGCTCTCTCTTATTATAAAAATCAATAAATTCATCTTTTCTTTTCTATTTCAGATATTGAGTGGCAGTCTCATAATCCTTTGACAGCTCTGGGTTTGTCAGTATCTGGAATATAAAGACAAAGGTAAAATTCTTGTTTAAGGGAGTAAGGCATGTCTATGTTGGTCAGGAAGTCTCCCCCCAAAAAGAAACCTACTAATTGTATGTAAGGTTTTGAGAAGCATGGAGTTCAGGGATTGGTGGATTTTCAGAAGTATAAGTGGTTTTATCACATCTGTATATGGTGTGGTCACTGTTGTTGATTATTTGGCATTGAGTAGTGTGTTTGTTGGAATGAGTACATTTGTGATTGTCAGACTTTCAAAAACAAAAGTCTGCCATTGATCATTTGGCTTGTGAAAGGGTATTAACAGAGGCTGATTTTCAGTGATGGATGAATGCGTTTAAAACTGGTTCTGGTAGCTTCTTGTTACCGTAGCTGCAGAACAGTCATTTTCTAGGAGGATGGGAACCTCTCATTTTCAGTACCATGGTTTCATTCTCATTCAGTCAAAGCTTCATTACAGGCTATCAAAAGAAGAATTCTTTAATCTCTGCATTTTGACATATTGGATCAAATAATTCTTCGTTGTGTGTGTTTGTGGCCAGTAGGTTGTTCAATGCATTATAGGATGATTAGCAACATTCCTGACCTTTACTTAACAGATGCCAGTGACACAACCTTCCCCTAGTCTTCATAACCAAAAATATCTCCAGACTTTGCCAAATGTCCCCTGAAGATGGGAATGGAGCCCTCTCAGCCATAGTTAAAACAAACAGAAACAACCATGGTGTAGGAGATAAGTGTCTCTAGTAAAGCCTAAACTTAAGATGAGGACCATTATAGGATAAATATGAGGGGCAAAACCTTAAAATAATAAAGAGGGAAAGTATGAAGTACAAAATAACCAAGAGTATGTAAAGGATTGTATGACACAGGAGAACCTTATTCCACCGGTTTTGGGAGGAAGCTATCTACTTCTTGTCCTCAGCAGCTTATGCTAAGAATCATAAGTTAGCAGTAAATTTCGACAGTGTGTTTGCTTCCGGAGGCTCTCTGAAACCTCTGTTTATCTAAAGGTAGTAACTTTCCACTTCTGCTACAGGTCCCTTTCATTTTTTTCCATGGAGAATAGTGAGTGACAAAGACAATGCTTCTAAGTGGCAAAGCTTTGCGTGATTCAAAATTATGAATAAGTGTTCCGTAACATATGTACATATGTCCTAGATTACTCGGTAAATACCTTAGAATGTTCTAGACAGGGAACACGAAATCTAATAGTATTTTTGTTTTGGTTTGGTTTTGCCTCTGTGGATGTTGTGGCTTTTGTTAGATTCGTCATTCAGCAAATCTATAAAATAAATAATAGATAGATATACATATAGATATACATACACATATATATGGAGTCTTCCTCTGTCACATAGGCTGGAGTACAGTGGCTCGATCTCAGCTCAATGCAACATCTGCCTCCAGGGTTCAAGCAATTTCCCTGCCTCAGCCTTCTGAGTAGCTGGGACTGCAGGTGTGCACCACCGTGCCTGGCTAATTTTTGTATGTTTAATAGAATTAGGGTTTCACCATGTTGGCCAGGCTGGTCTCGAACTCCTGACCTCAGGTGGTCCACCCCCTTTGGCCTCCCAAAATCCTGGGATTATAGGTGTGAGCCACCGTGCCCGGTCCTATAGATACATATTTATAAACAACAGATAGAGGCAATTATATAAAACTCATTTGGAGATTCCCAAAGGATTCTTATGGGATGGTTCTAATTCATGTTGCACCTTTATAAGTTTCCAGATTAATTTAGTTCAGATGAACCATGCATTGGTGATGTTTTCTGCTATTCAAACAAAATTTTTCCATTAGTATTTAATACTCTGGCCCATTTACCCTTAACATGGTGAATTATTTTATTAAAGAAGAAGACAAATTCATTTGAGTTTTATCTGGTACTATCAGGTATTCCGGTTTTGTCAGGTCTTCTGTTTTTATAATTCTGCTCTTCCCATTCCTGCCCCCTTCCCACTCTCCACAACCAGAATCTGGGGAATGGGCAGATTTTGTGTGTCTGTGATGGAGTTCTTGAATTTCTCCATGGAGTTACTATTATTATTATTAGTAGTAGTAGTTTTTATATGAGGTCCTTGTATGTGGGCTGCTATGCAATGTGACCCCTCAAAAATTGAGGTGTTGCCAGTGTGATGGTATTAACGGGTAGGCCCCTTAAGAGCTGATTAACCCATGAGGACTCCTCTCTTGTTAATGAGGTTAAGTACCTTATATAATAAGCTTCATGTGGCATTGGTCCTCTTTCCTTTTTGCCTTCTGCCATATGAGGATGCAGCAAAAAGGTTCTTAAGTGGACACTGAATGCTTGTGCCCTGATCTTGGACTTCTCAGCCTGTGGAACTGTGAGAAAATAAATTTCTGTCTTTAATGAATTACCAAGTCTGTGGGATTCTGTTATAGCAGCACAAATGGATTAAGACAGGAACTTCTGTTGAAGCAGTGTTTTAGCTTGATCATCAGCTTAAGTATTTCTGTAGCACTATATTTCTGAAGCATTTCAATGTTATTTCAAAATGATTTCTATAATATCTGTTAAAGAGTTGGAATACTTGTGATGGTTAATTTTATGTGGCAAACTTGGATAGGTCATGATACTCAGATATTCAGTTAAACATGTCTGGATTTTCTTGTGAAGATATTTTTTTTAGATGGAATTAACATTTAAATCAGTGGACTTTGAGTAAGGAAGAGTTTTATACACACACACACACACACACACACACACACACATACACACACACAAATAGCTGGAATGTTTCTAGGATAATTTACTGATTTTTAAATGCTCTAGGGGAAAAAAAGGTTTCTTGATTTCTTCCAGTGCCCCAAAAAGCTAACAAGAAATTTATAGTTTACTTGATGTCTTGATACCTAAACTGAATGCTGTTGTAAATATTGATGCTTCTACAGGCTGGTTTTGAATTTGAACTGCAACATTGACTCTTACTGGATCTTCAGCCTGTTGGTATACCCTGTAGATTTTGGACTTAACAGTCTCCACAATCTTGTGAGCCAATTTCTTAAAATGAGTCTCTCTTGATTCTACGGCACGGCTATATGCCGCATAATGACATCTCCATCAGTGACAAATCACAAATATGATGGTAGTCCATAAGATTATATTGTAGCTGAAAAATTCCTGTTGCCTAGTGACATCATAGCTCTCATAACGTTGTAGCACAAGGTATTACTCACGTGTTTTTGATGATTCTGGTATAAACTAACCTAATGCACTGCCAATTCTTTAAAAGTCTGCCCTGTACTGGTATACCATTTTTATCTTTTATACCGTATTTTTTACTGTACCTTTTCTGCATTTACATAGGTTTAGAAGCACACACACTTACCATTGTGTTACAGTTGCCTACAGTATTCAGTACAGTAACATACTGTATGGGTTTGTAGTCTAGGAGCAATAGGCTATACCTTATAGCCTAGGTGTGTAGTAGGCTCCACCATCTAGGTTTGTGTAAGTACACTCTATGATGACCACTCATGGTGAAGTCACCTAACAACAGATCCCTCACAATGCATCCCTTTTGTTCAGTGACACATGACTACATATCTTTATTGCAGCAAAAAGGCTCTTAACCAGACACTGAATGCTTGCTCCCTAATCTTGGACTTCTCAGCCTATAGAAGCATCAATATTTACAACAGTATTCAGTTTACGTATCAAGACATCAAGTAAACTACAAATTTATTGTTAGCTTTTTGGGGTACTGAAGGAAATCAAGAAACCTTTCTTTTCCCCTATAGCATTTAAAAATCAGTAAACTATCCTAGAAACATTCCAGCTATTTGTGTGTGTGTTTGTGTGTGTTTGTGTGTGTGTGTGTGTATAAAACTTTAACAGTTCAATATACCCTAGAAAGGACATCAGTTTAGTCATTTGTACAATTTGGTTTCTGCAAAGAACTAGATCCTAAAAGAGAGACTAGACTACTTATTGTATATCAAGCCTTTTATTCTCCCTTTGTTTTTAATATAACACTTATTAATAAATAATATTGTCAGGATTTGGTACTGGAGTGACCGAAAGTTTTGTTCTGGACATGAGCACTTATTGTATTATAAAAACATAATTATGAAATTCTTTTTCACTGGGTAAGTTTACTAGAGTTGCTGGATTAAGGGTGTTGTCCCAGTGGATGGTAATACGAAAAGGAAAAGGTAGCAATATTTCATAATTAGTTAATTGACAAGTAGAAAAATATTGAGTGGTTTTCTTTAGCAAAAGGGATTCACTGCCTTTAACATCAGATTCCAAGTTGATCCTAATTCAAGATAAAGTCTAGATGCTTTGACTAATTTAGTCAAGGAATGTAATTACTTTGAGGCAAGGAGATTGAATCTTGCCCACTGAATTAAGGCACAGGCTTTAAATATACAATCAAGTTTTAAAATGTGTTATGTTGTTAAGGTAATATGTCTAGGCCATGAACTAAGTTTCCTGTTAATACAAACAGAACTGAAATCAGTAGAGGTTGAATGTTGAATCCAAAGTCACATATATGACAAGGGAAGGAGTTAGAAATTCTACCTGGGTCTTCAGTGTCTTTCCTCTATGGCAGGGATGACAAACACAAATGCTTTTAAGGGCCAAGCTGGGAGCTGCATGAAAAAATATCTCTATATATTCACTTTTCTCTTAACTCTATAATAAAAAATCACTGTGCATGTGATGATAGATGGTAACATATATAGCTTAGAATCAAAGACAGAAAAGTTATATAAAAGCATGAAAGATTAAATTTCCCTGAGATCTTGACAGATTAAACAGCTGCTAATATTTGGTTAAGATTCTCTCAGCCCTTTTTCCATGTTCTCACATATACATAAAAACATTAAAATATACATAAGGGGAATCATGTTATCTTGGATAGTTTCTCATATAATAAGTATGTATGTATCTAATCATTCTATAATATCTGAATACTTTTTCATTGTATATTTGTACCTTAAGTGGTAAATCATCTATTAATGGACACACAAGTTTACAATTTTTTTGTACTGAAATAAATCACACTGCAACATTCCCATTTATCTATGCTTTTTATAACTATTACTGCAGAGCCTAAGTTTCTATGCATTGAAATTTATATTTGGATTGCAAAAATGTCCTCCAGAATTCCCTAAATAATTGTTCTGAATTGTACTCTTAAAAAAAAAGCAAATTGATAAACTCATGCCATGGATTATTAAGGAAAGCTTGAATTACTCAGGGACATTTTTATTTTCAACAAAGACACTTGGAGAACAGAATGAATTGATTCAAGGAAAGAAATGTTAGAGATTTGATTTGTAGGTATTCTTCTAAAGTCCAAAAACAGAAACCTCAAGATACGCCACACAGCTAGTAAACTGATACATTTATGTGGGCTGAGAAACACGGTGTTAATGCAAAACTGAGCGGTAGTTAATCATTTCTCTTTTAACTTGCATGCTTTCCTCAAGGAATTTGTTAGGACCTTTCATAGCTGGCTCTTATTTTGATTACTGGAATAATAAGAGGGCATGTATGAAATGATTCAGGCACTCGGAATACATAGAACTCTTTTTGAAACAGTAATTTATGCATTTAATCTTTCAATTTTACCTTCATTTAATGCTTATGTGAAGAATATCTCCTGATTAGCCCCTGGGATAAATCTGAAAAATGAACCATTATTACGAGGTAAATAAAAATAAAGGAGAACATGAAGAGAGAGCTATTTTGCATGGACATGGGACCAAAGAGCAGAATAGATTTGGGTAAGGAAAAAGAAAACTTGGTTGTTTTAGTGGACGGAAGGTACACACTTATTCCAGGAAATAGAATGAAAAATTAGAATTTGACTTTCTGATCACTGTAATTACCAGTAATGGTCAATTGTAATTATTATAATTTAGAAAAATGAAGGAATCTAGCTGGCACTCAGGCATTTAATTACCATGTTATGACCATATCATTTGGAAAGCTTTCATTTGCATTCTTGGAGATGAATAATTTCTTTTTGATTTAATGAGAAGAAAGCAAACTTCCTCTGCTTCATTTTATATCTTACAATCTGCTGGAGAAATGTCTCATTCATATTCCTTTTATGCAAATGATATGCATTATGATCACAGAGGTATAGCAACTTTTTCTCCCTTTTGTTGTAATTTCTCTTCTTTTGAGAGAAGCATGTGGTCCTCAGTGGCCTACATCTTACCACTAAATAGCAAGCTCTAGCTGCTAAGCATCCTCTAAAGTGGAACAACTTATTGGATAAAACATCATAGTATTTCTGTTTTGCATTACAGATTATACTGTTCTGCTGATAAGAGCTTTCTCATTTATTATGTCACAGCTTCCTTGTGAGCGAGTATGTATCCTTACTTTTCAGATAAGAAATGTGAGTCAGAGGCCGGGCGCGGTTGCTCACGCCTGTAATCCCAGCGCTTTGGGAGACCAAGGCAGGCAGACCACGTGGTCCGGAGATCCAGAGCATCCTGGCTAACACGGTGAAACCCCGTCTCTATTAAAAAAAAATAAAATAAGATACCCGGGCGTGATGGCGGGCGCCTGTAGTAGGCTGAGGCAGGAGAATGGCGTGAACCCGGGAGGCAGGGATTGCAGTGAGCCGAGATCGCACCACTGCACTGCAGCCTGGGAAAGAGAGAGACTCAGTCTCAAAAAAAAAAAAAAAAAAAAAAAAAAAAAGAAATGTGAGTCAGAGAATTAAAAACTTTTTTCTTTTAATTTTCTCTTTTTTTCCTGTTCCAGTCTTCATTTATATGACATAAGAGAAAAGTCTAAATTTATTTTCCTAGAGATTATTCATTATGCCAGTGCCACTTATTAAAAGAAAATCTTTCCTCTTGAAATTATAATATCATTTTTATCATATATTCATTTATCGTATCCATTTGGATATGCGCATATATGTGTGTGTATACATAAGTATATGTACACAGGTATATGTACATATATTCTTTATGGACTCCCTTCACTCTTATTTAAACACTGCAGTATTTTGATCACAACAAATTTATTGTCAGTTTAAATATTACATAAGGCCGATCTTTCTCCAACACATTGATACAAATAATATGAAGGAATCTCTAAAAATTAGTATAAAAATATAAAAATTCAATAGATGAATGGATAGCCGATATAAACCGATAATTTACAGAAGAATTGCCGTGACCTCAGTAACAGTTAAGAAATTGTGAATTATAATCCAATATGAAGCTGATTTTTACCTATTAATGAATGAAAAAGTAAGCATTAAAAAAACAAATGATCTCTTTTATAAGATTATGCATATTTTATGAGTATAGAATAAGCTGTGGAAGGTTATACATTATGCCTTGGGAAAAAAATGGGGTCATATTAATGAAGCAGAAATAAAAATGGAGATGATATTATTAACTTAAAATATTTTTAACTTTCAAAAATATGTATTTTGCAATTTAAAAATTGAGTGTGATGAAAATTTGCGAAAGGGAAATTAGCGAACATCTAGAAAATTATAAAATGTTAACAGAAATTTAGAAGAATAAAGAAAGTTTTCGTGACATGTTTTAATTTGGATTCTCCAAAATTGGACACTGAAATAAAGATTGTGTTCAAGTAGTTCATTTCAGAAGTGATACTGAAAAATTCTGTTATGGGAGTAGGAAAGTGAAACAGCATAGAAGGCAGTCAATTAGGGTATGTTACCCCGCCTTTGGCCACTGCATGTTATCCTGGTCAAGGGCCAAAAGAGCTGAGGTATTTATGTTCCAATTCTAGTGATATGGACATTGATTCCAGAGGGAGGAATTAGCTAGTCTTTTGAAATGTAGTTCACATCAGAGTATTCCATCACTTTAAATAGAGTCCCATCCACAATTTTTAAACCTTAGTTTTAATCTGTCTCTCTCTATGTGTGTGTATGTGTGTGTGTTTTCTCTGTTACTCAAGTGAAATTTAACTGATACTCCACAGGTAAAATAAAGGGCCTCTAAGAAGAGAGACTGCAGTTTATTATAAATACCTTTATGCCTTTTCTTTTAACCCTCTTGCTGTCGTATTTCATATACATACACTTATATGTTTACATCAGCTCCTATTTTCAGAAGACTTTTTTGGGTATTTGATTTTTTTTTTACTAGGCACAGTATCTGTAACATTGTGAGGCTTTAAACACATTTCAGCATTTTAATATTTTCTTTTTAATATTCTCAAAATGAGCCAAGCACATTTGAAAGCTAAAAAATCTTTCTCAAATATATGTGGTTATCTGTTGCCCAGTTCTTGTAATTGAATTACAAATTGATTAATGTTCAGGAATAAATCTACTCTTGATTAAATTCTCATTTAAATGTTGGTGGCTTTGTTGTTGAATGAATGAAGGAAACATTTGAATTGATCTGTTTGATCAAGCTCTCTGGGTACTTGCCACATTCTTTGCTGGTCATTGATTTGATAACCAGCTGATTTCAAAATGACTGAGCAACAAGGTGATTTTTCTCTTCCTTCAGTGTCTCTTCTACAGTCAACCTGGTTTAGAGCCTGTTTATGATTATTTTTTCACTGTAATATAGTACAAGGTTGTTTTTATAATACTGTGTCCAATGGGTTATTATTTCCTAAGATTTGTAGAACCAGTGAAGTACGTTTGTGTGTGTGTATTTTGTTTTGTTTTAGAGAGAGGGTCTCGCTCTGTCACTAGGATTAATGTGCAGTGATATGATCATAGCTCACTGCAGCTTTGAACTCCTGGACTTAAGTGATCCTTCCCCCTCAGTGTCCTGAGTGCCTCGGACTATAGGCATGCATGACCACGCTTCACTAATTTTTAAATTTTTGTAGAAGTGGGGTCTTGCTATGTTGCCCAGGCTGGTCTTCAACTCCTGGCCTCAGGTGATACTCCCACCTCTGCCTTCCAAAACACTGAAATTACAGGCATGAGCCACAGCACCCAGCCTGATGCATTTGTGAAAGTTACCACAACAGGTGCAAAATTATGGCAAGTGGATGTGGTTAATAAGAGGGTAGGATTCAAAGATAATTTTTTATATCTAGGAAAAGGCTAGAGAAAAGCTATGTATACAAGAAATACTGGTAGTCTTATTAGGTAAAAATAATTAAGACTTCCCTCTATAGGCCAAGAAGTATCAAACCCAACAAATCTCTTAGGTATTACAAATTGTAAATATCATTTCTGAAAATGGATTTAGGAATGATAACATGTTTAGAAAAAGAACCGAAATGCAAATAGTAATAATGAATTATGTGACTTACATCCACGGCTAGTAACCTTTGATTTTAAGAGATGTAAACTTCATTTTAATTCCTTATGTATTCACACTTCCACCAATTACAAACTTCGATGACCTAGTTTTGTTACATAACTCATTTCCCCAGGAAAACCAAAACAAACCTGTGTCAGCTGAAGTGGACTTCACCTTCCCAGTATTCACTTTAATCCACATCAGTATGTTAAGAAGGTTGCTGGTCAAATAGTTATACTGCTGGGTAAAGTTCTGTAAATAGCCAGACCAGGCCCTCTACCTGGAGGAGTTTTAGTAACTAAAAACTCCTTATTGTGATAGAAATCCAGCTCAGCCTTACTTAACCAGTAAAGGGCATTTGTTTGCTCTAAAAAATGGCAAGTCCAGAGAAGGATAACGCTTCATACTCAGATGGATTTAGAAATATAAATGAGGTCATAGGGTTGTTAATTGAAGTACTTTCTCCTCTCTTCTCTGCCCTTTTCTCTCCATTCCTCTCTTTCCCTTCCCTCTCTTCTCCTCCCCTCGCTTCTCCATCTGTCTTCTCCTTCTCTCTCTTTTAACCCCTTTTTCCTCTGTGTTGGCCTTGTCCTCTTCTGCTGAAGCCAGTCGTATAGCCCATGATCCATATCTGGTCAGTCGAACACACTGTGCCAATCTAGTGGCTTAAAAATAAACCAAAAACAACTATTTTATAATTTTTCATGATTCTGTGAGTCAGAAATTCAGACAGGACACAGAGGGGTGGTTCATCTCTTAGCCACTTAGTGACTATAGGAGTTTAAAAAGTCCAGGATGATTTCTTCGCTTACATGTTTGACGTCTAGTTAAAATGGGAGAAACATCCATAATGATGCTAAAATAATCATGGTGGGTTTTAGGTTTCATTGTTTTGACACAAAGTTTAATAAGGAAGCTATAATAGGATGTTATGTATTAAATTTTATTTCTCTATATGTGTATCCTTTTCAGTTATTCTAAATGACTTTGTACAAAGCACTACTGACTTTTCTTTTTGAAACTTTAATGTATATATGAAAATAATCATGTGGCTTAATTGATTGATCAGTGTGGTATCCATAACAGAAATTCAGTTATTAAATCATTTTTGCAATACTTGTGAATAAGGTAAGACACTACTGTGTCTTGGTGGATGAATGAAAAGTTTGATTTTTAAATAGAAGTTAATTTTGATTTATTAGTAATTTAAAATGCTTATACTTGTAAGTGAAATTTGCCAAAATTTTTCTTTTTCTACTTTTGTTTGAGGATAGTATTAGGCATGGTATCTTCACAAAATTAATTAAACAAACTTTCATCATTTTATCCTAGGTAAAAACGTGATATAGTCCTTTGAAACATTGGAAAAAATTACAATAAAACCATCTAGACCAGTAGCCATTTTTTGATGTAACATTTTAATAATGTTTCTTCTTCTTCTATGATTGTGGTTTTATTTTTTCTACTGCTAGATTCAATTTTTTTAATTTATTTTTTTGCAGAATAATTATTCATTTTATTGAGCTATAAATTTACTGTCACAGATTTTGTGTTGTAAAATCTGTGATTTTACAAAAATGTTGTTAAGTCTTTCTACCTGTCTTTATGTATTCAACTTTTAGCCAGCTTTGTACCCCAGGGGGATGTAAACAAAAAAATAGAAGTCTAAGCCCCGTGACAATCTGAATGGACCCCTTCTCTTGGCAAGGACATTCCAAGGCTAACCTGAGGGACTGGTTTAGTCCATGTTGTGGGGTAGGGGGTGGGCATGCCTCATTATACCCTCTTCACTTTTGGAATTACTGATAGAACAGACTCTACATGTGGTGAGAAACATTTGCAGTCTGTTCTCTGAAAAACTTTGGTCTCCACAACCCCTTATCATCATAACCCAAATATTCCTTTCTATTAATTCCAGCTCTTTAAGTAATAACTTAACTCTTTCAACCAGTTGCCAATCAGAAAAATTTTAAATCTACCTATAACCTGGAAGCCCCACCTGCACCCCACCCGTGTTTCAAATTGTCTGCCTTTCCAGAGTGAATCTTACAGTAAATCTGCAACCAATGTGGGCACATTTTCTCATGGTCTCCAAGGGCTGCGACATGGGCCATCATCACTCATATTTGGCTCAGAATAAATCTCTTCAAATATTTTTTGGAGTTTGACTCTTCATCAACAAGGGTGACCTATGTGGACTACATCATTGAGACCCCTTACCCTCTGTCTTCCTGTTGGGTTCAGTTAATGGGGATGCCCTTCAGGATGCTGGAGGTCAGAGAGAGGCTGGGTACTTACTACCCTTGCTCCTTTGCTTCAGTTTAATTGAAAGTGTCACTGAATGTTTCCTTTTACTCAACATTCTCCTTGAGTATTGCACCAAGCTTTGTGGTTTCCCTATACCTTGCACAAAGCTTATACTAAACCCTTCTTGAATTATCTTAATTGGTATGTGCCATTTCCTGATGATATAGAATTGAAGATAAAGTCTCTTGATGTTTTATATCCCTTTTTGTCTTTATGGTGGTTAATTTTATGTATCAACTTGAATGAGACGTGGAATGCCCAGATATTCGGTCAAATGTTATTCAGGGCATGTCTGTGAAAGTGATCCAGGGTGAGATTAACACTTGAATCAGAAGACTTATAATCTGTGTAAAGCAGATTGTCTCTAATGTGTGTGGGCTTATCCAATCAATTGAAGACATAAGTAGAACAGAAAGTCTGAGTTGGAGGGAGCTCCTTCCTGATTGCTTAAGCTGGGACTCCTTTTCTTTTCTTTCCTTTTCTTTTCTTCTCTTTTTCCTTTTCCTTTTCTTTTCTCTCTTCTCTTCTCTTCTCTTCTCTTCTCTTCTTCTCTTTTCTTTTCTGTTGTTTCTTTGTATTTTGCCTTCAGAGCCAACTAAAAAATTGGCTCTCCTTAGGTCTTAACTTTGCCAGCTTTTGGTCTGGAACTATACCATCAGCTCTCCTGGGTCTCCAGCTTGCTTACTATAGATCTCAGAACTTTTAAGTCTTTATAATAACATAAGATTATTTCTTATAATAAATATCTTTGATGTAACAGCTACCTGGACATGCGGAAGCAGTTTGGAAATGGGTAATTTCCAAACTGGGTAGAGGCTGGAATATTTTTGAGGTGTGTGCTAGATGTATGGATGTTAAATGTGATTCAGTGAGACTAAGCAATATGAAATATGATAACTGGAGGAAAGATGATTCTTGTTATGAAGTGGTGAAACCACCTTTGCAAAGATTATGACAGTGAGAGAAGTCTAGTATGGCTGACTCCATCTTACGTCTACCCTCACAGGCTGGCTGTCTTTTCCCATTCCTGGGTGTAGGCCAAGGTAACTATGGGAGGAATTTCATTTATAGTTTAACTTTGAAAAAAAAATTATAATTTTCTCTCCCTATAACTGACCGTCTCCTTCTTTGGGGACTAAAACCCCCTTTGTAAGTCTAATAAAAGGCCACAGGATTAGGATTATAGAAGGGACCTTAATTCTGCTAAAATGTAGGTGTAGCTTGCCTTTCTATAATCATTTACAGAAATGAAAGTCACAAGATTTGTAACTTTCCCAGTTGCTCCTATAGATAACATTACTATTGTAGGACTTAAGATTGGTCTTTTGAGATTTTTTTTTCTGACTTTTGCATTCTGGTGACTGGCTGACTGTACCTGGACCTGTGACTCATGACTCAACTGGTCCTGTGGCCCCTCCCCAGACGCTGACTAAGTGCGTGAGGACTGTTTTCCACACCCCTATGATTTCATCTCCTACCAATCAACAGCATCCGTTCCCTAGTGCCCTGCTTGTCATATTATCTATAAAATGACTAGCCTCTGAGTTCTTAGGAAAGCTGATTTGAATAATAAACTCCTATCTACTGCTTGGCTATCCCTGAATTAATTAAACTCTTTTTCTACTGTAATACCACTATCTTAGTGAACTGGTGTGATGGTTAATACTGAGTGTCAACTTGATTGAATTGAGGGATACAAAGTATTAATCCTGGGTGTTTCTGTGTGGGTGTTGCTAAAAGAGATTAAAATTTGAGTCAGTGGGCTAAGGAAGGTAGATCCATCCTTAATCTGGTTGGCATAATCTAATCAGTGTCCAGCAAATATAAAGCAGGCAGAAAAATGTGAAGAAGCGAGATGGGCCTACCTTCCCAGCCTACATCTTTCTCCTGTGCTGGATGCTTCCTGCCCTCGAACATCAGACTCCAAGTTCTTCAATTTTGAGACTCATACTGGCTTCCTTGCTCCTCAGCTTGCAGACTGCCTATTGTGGGACCTTGTGATCATGTAAGTTAATACTTAATAATTAATAAACTCGCCTTCATATATATACACACACACACACACACACATATATACATACATACATACATCCTATTAGTTCTGTCCCTCTAAGAGAACCCTGACTAATACAATTGGTCTTACCTGTGCAGAAAGCAAGAACCCATCAGGCAATTGCAGTTGCATAGTAATTGGCTTAAATCTGTTCTAGTGTTTATGGAAGGTAGAACTTGCAAGTATTAGAAATGGATATTTAGTTGAGAAGATTTCTAAGCCTAGTGTTGAAGAAGTGGCTTGATTCCTCCTTACTGCTTATAATAAAGTGAGAAAAGAAAAGGAAGAATTACAAAAGAAGTTGTTAAGAAAAAAGAACCACAACTTGAAGATTTAGAAAATTCTCAGTCTATCTGTATTGTAACAAATGAGAAAACATGTTCTGAAGACAATACAATGGTGTTGCTAGACTTACTCGATAAAAGAGTTTATGTGATTATATGAGCAGAAACACTACCAGTATGAACTGAAGAAGAAAAGAGACAAAAATGAGGAAAGGCCGTCAGACTTCTTGGATTTGACAGGATGGCATGATAGAGCCATTTGTCTGTGAATGTGTACTATAATTTAAGAAGAGGAAAAAATGACCTCAAAGTTGATTCATAGGTCATCAGACCCACTGTTTCAATTTCAAAGTCCTCCACCTGAAACCGTGAAGACAGGACTGCCCTACAGAACCTTAGTAAGCCTTGTAAGGCTGCCTAGAGGCTTGGTGGGAGGACCTGGCCTGGCAGAGCTGTGAGGGCAGGATCCCCACCCACAGCTGTGGGGTGATGCTGTTGCCCTAGGGTGCCTGGAGAGCAGAGCACTAAACCAAAGAGGGTTACTTTTGGGTCTTAAGATTTTTTTTTTTTTTTTTTTTTTTTTTTTTTTTGAGACAAAGTCTCACTCTGTCACTCAGGCTGGAGTGCAGTGGTGTGGCCTCAGCTCACTGCAACCTCCACCTCCCAGGATCAAGTGATTCTCCTGCCTCAGCCTCCCGAGTAGCTGGGAACACAGGCGCGCGCTACCACACCCTGCTAATTTTTAAATTTTTAGTAGAGATAGAGTTTTCGCCATGTTGGCCAGGCTGCTCTGGAACTCCTGACTTCAGGTGATCTACCCACCTCGGCCTCCCAAAGTGCTGGCATTATAGGCATGAGCCACTGCACCCGGCCTTGAGTCTTAAGATTTAATGAAATTTGCTTTACTAGGTTTTGGACTTGCTTGAGACCCTTTACTCCTTACTTCCTCCTGATTTCTGCCTTTTGGAATGGGAATGTATATTGTAAAACTATCCCACTATTGCACTTTGGAAGCACATAACTTGTTTGGTTTCACAGGTTCATAGCTGGAGTGGAATTTTGCCTCATGATGAATTTTACCTAGAGTCACTCATATCTGATATAGATGATATTTAGCTTAAACTCCACACTTTAGACTTGATGATAGAATTATTAAAGATTTTTGGAGGTATTGAGTTAGAAGAATGTATTTTGTATGTGAAAAAGTCATTAATTTGGGGGAGCAGGCGTGGAATGCTGTAGGCTGAATTATATCCCTCCAAAATTCTTACGTTGAAGCCCCAACCTGATGTGACTGTATTTAAAAATAGGACTTTTAAAACAAGCATATGAAGAAAGCTGAATATCACTGATCACTAGAGAAATGCAAATCAAAACTACAGTGAGATGCTATCTCACACCAGTCAGAATGTCAATTATTAAGAAGCCAATAAACATCAGATGCTGGCAAGGTTGTGGAGAAACAGGAACGCTTTTACACTGTTGGTGGGAATGTAAATTCATTCAACCATCGTGGAAGACAATGTGGCAATTACACAAAGATTTAGAACGAGAAATACCATTTGATCCAGCAATCCTATTACTGGGTATATACCCAAAGGAGTATAAATCATTCTTTTATAAAGATATATGTATGCATATGTTCATTGCAGTACTATTTACAATAGCAAAGATATGGAATCAACCCAAATGCCCATCAGTGACAGAATGGATAAAGAAAATGTGGTATGGATACACCATGGAATACTATGCAGCCATAAAAAGGAATGCGATCATGTTGTTTGCAGGGACAAGGATGGAGCTGGAAGCCATTTCATCAGCTAACTAATGCAGGAACAGAAAACGAAACACCACATGTTCTCACTCATAAGTTGGAGTTGAATGATGAGAACACATGGACACAGGGAGAGGAAAAATACACACTGGGGTCTGTTGGGGTTGGCTGGGATGCTGAGGGAGAGAGAACATCAGAGAAAATAGCTAATGCATGCTGGGCTTAATACCTAGGTGATGGGTTGACAGGTGCAGCAAACCACCATGGCACACACTTACCTATGTAACAAACGTGCATATTCTGCACGTGTACCCTGGAACTTAAAAAATAAATAATAAATAAAAATAGGGCTTTTAAAAGGTAATTAAGGCTAAATGAGGAAATAAGAGTGGAATCCTATATCAATGGGATTGGTGGCCTTATGAGGAGAAGAAGAGAGAGAGATCTCTGTCTGTTTTCATACACACATATCTAAGAAGGTGATGTGAGCACACAACACGAAGGCACCTGTCTGCAAGCTAGAAAGAGAGTGCTTACCAGAACTCGACCTTGTTTCCACTCCCCTCCCCACCTTCTCCCTCCCTTCCCCCTCCCTTCCCCCTCCCTTCCCCACCTCCCCTCTCCCCTCCGCTCTCCTCTCCTGGTTGTTTAATAATACTTTGAATTGAACATCTTGTTTATTTTCTGCCTCCTTCTGGCACTCAAATTTGGCAAAGATAAAAAATGTTATTGGGATACTCCTTTCATTGCTTACAACTTCGGCTGCAACTTACAAATTTTAACAATTTGTAAAATTTGTATTGATGCAATCATTGTTAAGGAGAAGAGATCCTTCTGAAACCCTCTGTCTTTGTCTGATTTCTGTTTCTGTCATCAAATCTCCTTCTTGTCTGTCCTGCCTCCTTCCTTCACTTCTGTGGATTTTTGTGATTACATTGGGCCTACACAGCTAATTTGAGATAATATCCCTGTCTCAACATCCTTAATTTAATCACATCTGCAAAGTCACTTTTAACATGTAAAAAACATATTCATAGGCTTCAGGAATTAGGATATGAATATCTTTGGGAGGCTACTATTCTGCTTACAACACCTCTTGTTTTCAGAACTCTTTTTTGTAAACCTTTCATGAATGAGATTGTATAACTACATTGCTACACTCATTAGCTTTTCATCATATGTGAAATGTAAATGTGCTGATCTGACATTATCGTCCATTTCTCAAATCTCAGAAAAATATTCAATAAATGGAATTTTAGAATCACTATGTGACTGCCTAATAGCTTTGGCATTTGGATGACTCAGTTATGTTTCAATACTGGAGTCTTTAGGTTTTGGTATATTAGTTTGAAATTTTTCATGTTTGAAAATGTGCCAAAAAGTAATATATTTCTAATAAAAATGATTGCTAATTTGCTAATGAAAAAGGAAAATTATAAACTAACTGTAGATTTTTGCAAAGGTAGAAGTATTAATTAATTAACCCTGGTAAGGTTGGTAAGCTGGTAAGGAAATGTATGACACGGTGTTTGTTGAAGATACAGATGAGCCGCATTTTATATGTATTGTTTTTCTAATTTTGACCTCCAGAATAACTAATATATGAACAATGTATATAATTGGTACATTTTATTTATTTTTAAAGATATACATTGGCCTCAAAGGACTGTTGGCTGAAAGTGCTTAATATCAATCTTTATTTTCTTCGTAGTTCATCAAACAGAAGTTTCTGGTCATCCTCTTTTAAAACATTTTTGTATTCTCTCATTGACAGGGAAAATATTTATTTATCCTAGCACTGAATACCTTACTAGCTGAACGTCTGGCACTGTTAAAAGTAAAAATGGGTTCTGAAGGCTCTGTTTTTTTCACACAAAGGCTCTGTTTTTATCTCAGACAGGTCTGGCCAAAACAACAGCAGCATAAGTGTCTTGTGAGTATTCAATCATTTTTTGAAAACTAGATTCACCACTGCAAATCTTCTAAAGGTCAAAAGCATGAAAAGATATGGAGGTAAAACCAAACCAAAACAAAATCTTAAGTTATGTACTGATCTTCATGGCCTTCCAGTTTAGTTACACAGAGATTAGAGTCAAAATGTGACCTAAAAGGAGGGGTCCAAAATAAAGCATAACTTCTTATTTTTAATAGAGTGTCATTAGGAGAATACCATAGTTCTTAATAGCAAGGATATTACATGACTTCAAATGGCCAAATTGGAGGGGTCTAAGTCAATAATTATTTTTATTGTTAAATATTAAATGTGGGAAAGTAAACACTCTGCTAAGCCAAAAAATAAAGAGCTATGGAGGCTGTAGGATGGGGACACCTTTTCCAGAAGGTAAAGTAGTGCATGAGGTTGATAGTATCAGCTTCAAAAGCATGAACCTTTGGCATAATTTCCACTCAGTCAAAATAAAAGTGAAAAATAGGCAGAAGATATAGAGGAAGAGAAACAGGAAAACTCAGAATGGGGGATGATCTTGAGCCACTTAGAAGCCTCCTAATTTGTATAATTTTTTTAAAGTTTGCTGTTAGTTACCGATCCTGCTTATTTTGGAAACAGTGTATTGTTAGGTGAGGATGAATATGCTCCTTTAAAAAAAGTCTAAAGCTATTTCAATGGTGCAATTTTGAAGGATTTCAGTGACAAATATTTAAGTATGAACAGAGAAATATTTATAACATATGGAGATTAAAATGGATAAATATATAACAAACATTTGCATATGAATACTCAATTTGATAAACTGAGTATTAACAGAAATCTTTAAAGACCTGATTCCTCCCTCACCAATCTGGTCCTCCTTTCTCCACTCATAAATAACTATGGCCTCAATTGTTATCATGGAATCCTTTTGCTCACCTTTATAATGTTACTCATTGTTTAGGTTTGCATGCTTTGTTATTTAAAAAATTTAGAACATTTAATAGACAAAGGTTGTATGTATTCAAGATGTACAACATGATGATTTGATATATGTATACATTGTGTAATGATTATCACAATCAAATTAATGAACACATCTGTAACTACCCAGCCTTTACATAGGATCCCCGTAAATTATTCATCTTATAACTGTAATTTTGGACCCACTGATCAACATCTCTCCATTTCCCACACCTCCCAGTCACTGGCAACTACTGGTCTACTCTGTTTGTATGACTTTATCTTAATGCCACATACAAGTGTGTAGTCACCTGAAGGTTGCTTTTTAAAATAATTAATGGATTTCTAAGGCTCATGCTTGTATTTTTCTATAGGCTGTGCAATGGCATAGTAGAGTATTCTAGTCTATGAATAGCCAGCCATTTATTAAGCCACGATTCTGTTCATGGATATTTGGGTTGCTTCCATTATTTTTTGTTATATTGTAAAACAACATTGCTAGGAATATTTTTGGATGTGCCTTCTGGTACGCAGAGGAAAGAGTTTTCTTTCGTGTACCTGAGCAGGAGTAACATTTCTGTTAATGCTTTTCAATTATCTGAATATGCCAAATTGTTTTCTAAGTGGTTTTCCTGCCACTAGCAGTCTACAAAGATTCTTAATTCATGTCCTTATGAACATGGTATTATCAAATAATTTAGTTTTTTTTCATCAGGTGGATATAGAATATTATCTCTTTGGAGACTTGAATGAGTATTTTCCTGATTACTAATGAGATTTAGTATTTTTTGTATGCTTATTGTTCATTTTCTTAGTGTGTTGGATCTTTTCATATTTTTCTGTTTACTTTCTATTTTGGTTCTTGTCTTTTTCTTATTGATCTACAGAAGTGCTTTATATGCTTTTTTGTTTTTAACTTGATAGTGCTTCCTCTATGATTTTTATATACCAAATAAGCCAAATATGTCTTTTTTGGACTTCAGGGGACCTTTTTCATTTCAATAGTTTTTGGGGTACAGGTGGTTTTTTGGTTACATGGATGAGTTCTTTAGGAGTAATTTCTGGGATTTTGATGTACCCATTGCCCGAGCAGGGTACACTGTACCCAGTATGTAATCTTTTATCCATCACCTTCCTCCTACCCTTCCCACCACCAAATCCCCAAAGGTCATTTTATCATTCTTATACCTTTGCATCCTCATAGCTTAGCTCCCACTTGTAAGTGAGAACATATGATATTTGATTTTCCATTCCTGAGTTACTCCACTTAGAATAATGGCCTCCTGCTCCATCCAAGTTGCTGCAAATGACATTATTTTATTCCTTTTTATGGCTGAGTAGTATTCCATGGTGTATATATACCACATTTTCTTTGTCCTCTTGTTGGTTGATGGGCACTTATGTTGGTCTCATGTTTTTGCCATTGCAAATTGTGCTGCTATAAATATGCATGTGCAAATGCATTTTTCATATAATGACTTTTCCTCTAAGTAGATACCCAGTAGTGGGATTGCTGGATCAAATGGTAGTTCTACATATCTTTCTTTAAGGAATCTCCATACTGTTTTTCCTAGTGGTTGTACTAGTTTACATTCCCACCAGTAGTGCAAAAGTGTTCTCTTTTCACCACATCCAAGCCAACATCTATTTTTTGATTTTTCTATAAAAAATTATGGCCAGTCTTGCAGGATTAAGGTGGTATCTCGTTGTGATTTTATTTGCATTTCCCTGATATGTGTGTGTGTGTGTGTGTATATATGTACCCTGATTATTATTTTTATATATATTTATTTATTTATTTATATATATTTATATATATTATATATATATATTCCCTGATTATTATTTCTTCTACTTTTAGTCTCTCCTTCACTCACTAATATATATCAGCTGTGTCTTAAACCAAGTTTTCATGTATATATGAGTGTGCAACTGGATTCTCCATTCTGTGCTATTGCTCTTGTAATCTTTTTCTGAAATGTTACTAAACTATTTGAGTTAATATAGTTAGTTAATATAGCTTTAGGAAAAAACCTTGGTATATAGTATGACTATAAAAATTGTAAATTGCCAAAAAATTATGTTGTTGAGACATCGTTCACATTAAATGATATATATCGATTTAGGGAAAACTGATAATAACATACTGCAACATTTTATTAATATTTACAGTCTCACCATTTACTTAGGAATTTAGAAGTGTGTATCTGTGGTGTTTTAAATTTTTCCTTAATTATCTTACATGTTTTCTGTGATATTTTATTATGTCTGCCTGCTACTATAACTAGTATCTTTTTGTAAATCACATATTCTATCCGTGGTGTCATTATACACTTGATTAACTTTGCATTTAAATATTTTATATCTGGCAAACTCACTCTGTTATTATTCTTTTGGTTTTATGTTTGTTTAGTTATAACTGTGAATAAAACTACATTACTTTCTAGTCATTCTACTTTTTATTTTCTATATTTCTTATATGTTGAATCAGAGGATGATTGAATACAGATGATCATTTTCCTAATTAAAAGAGAATAACATATCACTATTAAAAATTATGTATCTTGTAGCTTTTATTAAGCTTTTCATTCTTAGACTAAGGAATTTTTTGTATTTAAAAGTTGATAAAAATTTTGCATACTTTATTAAATTTTTAACTGATGCATAATAACCATACATGTTTATATGGTACATATTTATAGGGTACAATATAAAGTTTCAATATATGTATATGTTATGTAATAATCAAATCATGGTAATTAGCAAATACATCACGTCAAACAGTAATCATTTCATTGTGATGAGAATATTCAAAAATCTTTCTTCTAGCTATTTAAAAATATACAGTACATTATTGTTAACTATAGTCACCCTAGTGTGCAATAGAAGACCAGAACTTATTCCTCCTATCTAACTATAACTTTGTACCCATTGACCAACCTTCTTTCCTCATTCCCTCCCTACTACCCCAGCCTTTGGTAATCACTATTCTCTCTATTTCTATGAGATAAATTTTTAGATTCCACATATGAGTGAAACCATGCAGTATTTGTCATTCTGTGTTTGGCTTATTTCACTTAACAAAATGTCTTCCAGATTCATCTATATTGTCACAAATGACAGAATTTCCTTCCTTTTAAAGGTTGTGTAATATTCTATTGTGTAGACATACCACATTTCCTTTAATCCATTGATCTGATGAAACACACCTAGGATGTTTCCATATCTCAGCTATTGTGAATACTGCTGCAATAATTATGAGAGTGCATTTATCTCTTCAACATACTAATTTCATTGTCTTCGGACATATAGCCAGTAGCGGGATTGCTGGATCATATGGTAGCTCGGTTTTTAATATTTTGAGAAACCTCCATACTGTTTTAACTGTTGTGAGGTGATATAGCTCATTGTGGTTTTTTGTTTTTGTTTTTGTTTTGTTTTTTGAGATGGAGTTTCACTCTTGTTGCCCAGGCTGGAGTGCAATGGCACAATCTCAGCTCACTGCAACCTCCGTCTCCTGGGTTTAAGTGATTCTCCTTTCTCAGCCTCTCAAGGAGCTGGGATTACAGGCATGCACCACTATGCCTAGCTAATTTTGTATTTTTAGTAGAGATGGGGTTTCACCATGTTGGTCAGGCTAGTCTCGACGTCTTGACCTCAGGTGATCTGCCTGCCTCACCCTCCCAAAGAGCTGGGATTATAGGCATGAGCCACTACACCTGGCCTCATTGTGATTTTGATTTGCATTCCCCTGATGATTTGTGATGCTGGACATTTTTTCATATACCTGTTGACTATTTGTCTGTATTTTATTGAGAAATTTCTGTACAAGTCTTTTCTTTTTCCAAAATTAAATTATTATTATTATTATTACTATTGAACTGTTTGAGTTCCATGTATAATCTGGATATTAGCCCCCTGTCAGATGTATAGTTTGCAAATGTTTTCTCCCAATCTGTAAGTTGCCTCTTCATTCTGTTATTTCCTTAGCTATGCAGAGCATTTTAGTTTGATGCAGTCTCATTGTCTATTTTTGCTTTGGTTATCTGTGCTTTTGAGGTCTTATCCAGAAAATCCTTGTCCAGACCAATGTCCCTATGTTTCCCTCTAGTAGTTTCATGATTTCAAGTCTCACATTTAAGTCTTTAATTCATTTTGAGTTATTTCTTTTTTTTTAAAAATTTGCTATTTTAAATGAGATACTTTTTTGTTCCTAAGTTTATCCAATCCCTTACATGGTATATCTTTCCATTTAGCATCCTCTTCAATTTCTTTTAATTGTTTCATTAAAATTCCTTTTTTGGTGAGAGTTAGGAGTCTAGTTTTATTCTTCTGCTTGTGGGTGTTCAATTTTCTCAGCACCATGTATTGCCCAGGTTGGAGTACAGTGGTGCAATCTTGGCTCACCACAAGCTCCGCCTCCTGGGTTCAAGCGATTCTCCTGCCTCAGCCTCCTGAGTAGCTGGGATTACAGGCATGCGCCACCATGCCTGGCTAATTTTGTATTTTTAGTGGAGATGGTGTTTCTCCATGTTGGTCAGGCTGGTCTTGAACTCCCGACCTCAGGTGATGCGCCTGCCTCGGCCTCTCAAAATGCTGAGATTACAGGCGTGCAATTGCTCTTGCTAGGACTTTCAGTACTATGTTGAATAGAAGTGGTAAAACTGGCCGTTCTTGTCATGTTCTAAATCTTAGGGGAAAAGCTTTCAACTTTTCCCCATTCCATGTGATGTTAGCTGTGGGTTTGTCCTTTATGGCTTTTATTGTGTTGAGGTACATACCTTCTGTACCTAATTTGTGTAGAGCTTTTATGATGAAGAGATGTTGAATTTCATCAAGTATTTTTTCTGTGTCTATCGAGATTGCTTACATGGTTTCGACCTTTATTCTGTTGATGTGATTGATCATGTTTATTGATTTGCATATGTTTAACCATCCTTTCATCCCTGGAATTATGTTCAGTGATCCTTTTTAATGTGTTTTGAAATTTGATTTGCCAGTTTTTTGTTTAGAATTCTTGCATTTATGTTCATCAGGAATATTAGCCTGTAGTTTGCTTTTTTGTTAGTGCCTTTTTTTGGTTTTGGTGTCTAGGTAATGCTGGACTTATACAATGAGTTTGGAAGAATCCCTTCCTCTTCAATTTTTGGAATAATTTGAGAATAATTGATATTAGTTCTTTTTTTTTTTTTTTTTATTTGATGGAGTCTCGCTCTGTCACCAGACTGGAGTGCAGTGGCGCGATCTTGGCTCACTGCAACGTCTGCCTCTGGAGTTCAAGCAATTCTCCTGCCTCAGCCTCCCAAGTAGCTGAGACTACAGGTGCGTGTGGCCACGCCCAGCTAATTTTTGTAATTTTAGTAGAGACAGGATTCCACCATGTTGACCAGGATGGTCTCAATCTCTTGACCTCATGGTCTGCTGCCTTGGCCTCCCAAAGTGCTGGGATTAAAGGTGTGAACCACTGTACCCAGTTGATATTAGTTCTTTGTGTGTTTGGTAAAATTCAGCAGTGAAGTCTTCAGGTCCTGGGCTTTCTTTGATGGTAAAATTTTTATTACTGCTTTAACCTCATTTTTCATCATTGGTCTGTTCAGATTTTCTATTTCTTCATAAATCAGTCTGGTTAGGCTGTGTGTATCCAGGAATTTATCTATTTCTTCTAAGTTTTACAACTTGTTGGCATATAGTTTTTCATAATATTCTTTTAGGATCCTTTGTCTCTCATACCAGTTATAATGTCTCATTTTTCATCTTTGATTTTTCTTATTGAGTCTTCTGTCTTTTCTTAATAAAGCTTTTTTGGTTTTGTTAATCATTTCAAAAAATAAACTATTTTGTTGATCTTTTGTAATTTTTTTAGTCTCCATTTGTTTATTTGTGTACTGTTTTCCATTATTTTTTTTTCTACTAATTTTGGGTTTAGTTTTTCTTTTTTCTAGTTCCTTGAGGTGCAGCCTATCTTATCTACCTTATATCTTTTTTTATTCTTTTCTGATGTGGGCATTTATTGCTATAAACTTCCCTCTTGGTTCTTCTTTTGTTGTATTCCATAAGCTTGGTATGTTGTGTGGAATGAATTTGGAAGCCTTCCCTCCTCTTCAATTTTCAGAATAATTTGAGAAGAATTGGTATTAGTTCTTCTTGATGTATTTGATAGAATTCAGCATTTCTATTTGCCTCCAGAAATTTTTATTTTTAAATTTCTTCATTGACCTATTTGTTGTTCAGGAACATGCTGCTTAATTTTTATGTATTTGTATAGTTTCCAAAGTTACTCCTCATTTCTTGTTTTATACCATTGTCACTGGAAATAATACTTGACCTTGTTTTTATTTTTAAAAATTTATTTAAACTTGTTTTGTGGGTTACCATATGGTGTATTCTGGAGAGTGTTCCACGTGCAGAAGAGAAGAATGTATGTTCTGCTGCTGCTGAATGGAAAGTGCTATATACACCTGTTAGGTCCATTTTGTCTAAAGTAAAGCCGAATTCTAGTATTTCCTTATTAATTTTCTGTGGTTTTCCATTGTCAAAAATGGGTAATTGAAGTTACTTATTATTATTGTATTGCTATCTGTTTCTCCTCTCATGTTCATTAATATTTGATTTTTATATTTAGGAGCATGTTGGGGGTGGGGGGACGGTTGTGATTACTCTCAGTGGCAAAGGTACTATTTTCCCAGGAGACAGGGCACTGCTTCAGCTCAGGCACAGTGGGAGCAAGGTGGAGCAGCAACTGGGAGGGGTAGATGGAGCAGTTCCGTGGCTGCTTGGCCTTGTGGGCTAGGGTATAGCAGCAACTCAACTGGAGGATGGCAGGGTACCTGGCAGGAGTGGTTCAGCGTGGCTAAGTCTCAGGGATGGAAGGATGTCATAGCTACTCACCTCCAGAGCAGAACATACTCCAGCAATAGTTTCAGTTCCAAGAAGGCATAGTACAGTAGCTGATGTGCCAGAGTGGGTGGGACATAGTGACAGCTCCTTCTCTGGGGGAAGCACAGCTGTGTGGACTCTAGTCAGCTTTCTCAGCTAGGCATAGTGCCTTTGAGGACTGCATAATGTGATTGTAGGTGTCCAAGGGGTTGACGAAGGCTGCTGGGGTCCCCTTACTTGCCTTTTCTTCACAGAAGTCCCTTTTGGCTCTGAGCTAGGGGTTGGGGTGGTGGTGACCTAGCATTTTCTCTCATTCCCACATGTGTCATCCTGGGTTTTTGTGCTCTATGGGGTTTGTTCTACTCCTCTGATGTACTTCAACACTCTTCTTTAGTTATTTTCATCAAACATTAGTTGTTTATTTATTATTTTGGCTGTCTTTATTGGGAAGGGGGACAGTGAGTGCTAAGGGCTTCTAGTCAACCATCTTGCTAATGTCATTCCCCTGAGGATAAATTTTAAAGTTTATTTAGTGCCTTTTCTGCACCTATTGAGATATTCATTTGGTTTTTCTCTTATTTTTAAAAGATTAAAAATTACCTTAATTACTGCTCCTAGGCAAGACTAATTTGACCATCATGTATTATGGCTTTATATATAAATAGATTTAGTTTTCCATTGATCTGCATAAGATTTCTGTATCTATATTTATGAGTGAGATTGACATGTAGTTTCCTAATTTTATAATTTAATATATTGATGTTAATATTGAAGTGACGGTATAGGAAAGCAGACCTGTGCTGCTGAAACCCTGCACATTTATAAGAAAGACTTGTCTTCAGGACTAGCTCTTGGCCTATACCTGGGATATGAACAATGAACCCTTGAAATATTCTGCCTGATGAGAGTGTTTTGCATGTCTCAGGCTTTGGGCCATTTGGCACCAGTTTTATTAGAGTTTAGAATAACAATATGATTTATGATGAATACCTGTTTTTGATCTAGGGGTTGCTGGAGTCGGTGTATCTAATAAGTCATGCAAGTGCTATATGACTGCCTGAGAGGCCCTAATAAAAACCCTGGATGCCAAGGCATGTTTGGGCTTTCCTGGTTGGCAAAACTTGCATGCATTTTTATGCATTACTGCCAGGAGAATTAGGTACATCCAAGATACTCGAAGTGGACATCTAGAAGCTTGTACCTGGTTTCTCCTAGAATTCACCCCATGTTCCTTTTCCTTTTGCTGACATTACTCTGTATCCTTTTGTTGTAATAAACTGTAAACAAAAGTACAACAACTTTTCTGAGTCTTTCTAGCTAATAATTAAGGCTGAAGGTCGTCTTGGAGATCCCTAACAATGTTGGTTTCAGAACTGGAATTCACTGAATAACACTGACTCACTGAAACATGTGAAACACTGTTCAGAAAATGGGAGGATGAAGGGATGGGGAATGACAAACCTTTGATGCCTGGGTGACTACCAAGTCACTTACTGGACAGTAGCTGCACTGCGATCAGTTAGTGTTGGTAAAAGTTATCAATGGAATTTAGAAACAATAGCTCTAGCTACTGAGGAGTTGGCTCATTGGATCCATAAACAAATGCAAAATAATGAAAACAAGCTAAATATGCAATCCCTTGATTATTTTTATCCATAATAGCTAAAATGAAAGTAAAGGAGAGTGTGGGGATGGGCTCTGGCATTGTGCCAAGCTCAGATTTTGGCCTGCCTGAACTATGATCATTAGCTTCAGAGCTGTCAGCAATGGGAAAATGTATGTTGTTAAAAATAGATAATACCTTTACGACCTATGGTTACCAAGAAACTACTGAAACCATGGTGCATATTATAAAAGAGTTCTCTCATTTTGTGGATTAATAAAATAAGCTTTATGAAGAACCTTTATTAAAGTGAGGTGTAGGAATGACTAACTTTGACGCAGTCTCCTTGGTTTTGAATGCTGCAAAATGACGGAGCATGGTTGATGAAGGACACACAACTTCCTGTTAAACAATCAAGAATGACTGTACATTATGCAAACACACAATAGGATTTTTTCCTGAAGGGACAGCTAGCCTAGTGGATGAGATACAAGACATCATTAAGTTTGTTTATTCCGAGAAGGGGAATTGCTCTTTCCTTCCCTTAGAAGACAAATAATCAGCCTAGGTGTAGTGTCTGATATGTTGCATATGCAAGGAATGTTGGATTGGTTTTATGATGATTGAGATGTTCATCCTCTTAATATTCCTCTAAAGCAAGTTATGGTAAATGCTGTTATTAAGAATACCCCTTTACATGAATACTCTATGTGGACTGCTGCAAAATTAAACAAAGGTTCAAGAAGCCATATCATCTTATGGGACATAAAGATGTTAAGAAAATTAGAATAATTCACAAGAGAATGGGAAAAGTAAAAAGAAATAGTTGAATTATTTCTCTCAGCAGGGTACAAGTCTTGAAATAGTTATAAAGAATGTGTTGAATAAAATGGACATTGATATGACATTAATGAATAAAGGTGTTTGGAGATTTGGTGGACAGATAGAAGTCACTCCTAGTCTCCCAACATTGAAGGACCCTAAATAAATCTCTATTTGCTCTAGTTTGGAGTAATTTAAAAACCAGAAGGCAAAAATAATAATAATAAATCTGACCTTAAATTACCGGGAGTGATGGTCTGGCAAATTAATATGGATAAGGATTGATAAATGGGTCAGGGTCTTTTGGATTGACCCCTGGCTGGGACTCAAGACCGAATACATATGTATGGATAAATTTGTCAGGAGGTGGGAAAAAATATTTCAGAAGCTCCTTGACATGGAAATCCAATGAACTGTGATTTTGAAACCTGTTGGTGAAGTTCTAATGAGGGCTACAATTATAATGAGAGAATATAGAGATGCATTGTTTTGTGGAATTAGGGTAAAAGTTTGGAAGAAAATTGAAATGTTTAAACAGGGTATATCTGAAGTGGCTGTGTCTCCTTTACCTGAACATATTATTAGGATGGGCATTTTGTCTAACAGGAGAACCCTTTCTCTACCTAATACTGTAAAATAAAATGCATGTAAGTCTCTCCTTCAGATAGTATTAATTGGACATGCTAAATGGGAATTTATAGAATATGCCACATAAGCTGTTAGTTTGAAGTAGTACCAGATACCTGGCAGACAAAAGACAGTGCAATATTAACTAATTAAATATTGATTAATTAAGGTTAGAGATAAGGAAAGAAGTTGGAGTACTGGAGAGACAGTCCATGTTAATGGATTGAAGGAATTAATGTTAAAATATTCCTACCCAAAGCAATCTACAGATTCTATATAATACCTATCAAAATTTCAATAACTTAAAAATAAAAATAGAAAAAATCCCAAAATTTAGATAGAACCACAAAAGACTCAAAATAACCAAAGCAATTTTGATCAAGAACAAAGCTGAACACATCACACATCTTGACTTTAAAACATAACAAAGCTATAATTATCAAAACAGTGTGGTACTAACATAAAAACAGATATATAGATCACTGGAACAGCATAGAGAGCTCAGAAATAAAGTCATAAATGTATGGTCAACTTATTTTTGGCAAAAGTGTCAACACATAATGGGGAAAGAATAGTCTCTTCAACAAGTGATTTTAGGAAAACTGAAAATCTGCATGCAAAAGAATGAAATTGGTCCCCGATTCTACAGCATATACAAAAGTCAACTAAAAATGAGTTAGACTTAACATAAGACCTGACACCATAAACTCTTAGAAGAAAACATAGGGAAAAAGCTTCTAGATATTGACTTTGGCAATGATTTCTTAAATATGACAGCAAGGCACAGGAAACAAAGGCAAAAATTAGACAAATGGGATTGCATCTCTCTAAAAAGTTTCTGTACAGCAGAGGAAACAGAAAATGAAGAAAACTTAAATAAAACATTTGCAAATCATATCTCTAATAAAGGGTTAATATCCAAAATATATAAGGAACTCCTGCAACTCTAGCAAAAAATAAAAACACTAAAAGAAAACCATGATTTAAAAATAGGCAAAAGAGTAGAACAGATATTTCTCAAAGAAAGACAAACAGATGGCCAACAAGTATATGAAAAAAAATGTTCAACATCTTTAATAATTAGGGAAATGCAAATTAAAACCACAATGGGATAGCATCTCATTCCTGTTAGTATGGCTTTACACACACAAACACAAAAGATAAATACTGGCGAGGATGTGGAAACAAGAGAACCGTTGTTTACTGTTGCTGAGAATATAATTTGGTATAGGCACTAAGAAAACAGTATGGAAGTATCTCAAAAACTACATATATAGAACTCCAACATTATCCAGTAATCCCACTTCTGGTTACATAACCAAAAAAATAAAAATAAAATCTGTCCTCTCATGTTTATTAAGGCATTATTCATAGTAACCAGTGAAGCAACCGAAATGTCCATAGATGAATGAATGGATAAAGAGGATGTGATATATACATAATGATGTAATATTATTCAACCTTAAAAAAGAAAAATCCTGACATTTCCAACAGTATGTAAGCACCTTGAGTACATTATGTTAAATGAAATAAGTCAGACACAGCAGGACAAAAATTACGTGATACCACTTACATAATAAATTGGCAGTAGCAAACTAAGTTGCCAAGAGTTGGGCCACTTGGTAAACAGGGAGGTATTAGTCAAAGGGTAGAAATTTTCAGTTATATAGGAAAAATAAGTCCTAGAGATCTATTGTTACATTATAGCATCTATAGTTAGAAATACTGTATTATCCATTTAAAATTTTGCTAAGAAAATAGATTTCATGTTAAGTGTTCTTATCACCAAATAATAATATAATAAAAAACACAATTAGAGAGTGTGAGGAAACCTTAGGAATGGATGGATAGGTTTATGGTCTAGATTATGGTGATAATTTCAGCAGTGTGTATCTACAAACATATCAAGTTGTGTACATTATTTACAGCTTTTTGTATGTCAAAAAATTTTTAAAAAGAAGGTAGAGTACTGGTATGATCACATTATCTGTACAATTGCCCTTTGTTTTTACTCGAATGTTAACAAAGTTATTAACTTTCTTTTGAAATTTTGTGTTTTTCATATACAGTCATTTTCCTTCTGCCTGTCATTTGTATAATTTAGAATTTACATTAGTAATACATCTGCTGTGATTAAATTTTTTAAAGCATTTGAGATAAAATATTTTGACTTTTTAATTTATTCTTTAAAGACATATAATTTGCCAGATTTTTAATTCTGGATTGAGAGTTATTTTCTGAGAACACCTTGAACTACTATTCAACTGTATTTTGATTTTCATTTTTTACTATTGAAGATTAGCTGTCAGTCTGTTGCTATTCCTTTGAAGGTAATTTATCATTTTCTCTGATGCCTTTTAATATTTTCTCTGTCTCTGGTTTCTTGCAGTTTCTTTATAATGTGCCTTAGTTATAGATATTTTTTAAGCATTCTGTCTGAGACATATTGCAGTTTTTGATCTGAGGATTTATGTCTTTTATTTGTTCTGGGAAATTATCAGTTTTTTTGAATATTACTTCTCCCTCATTCTCTCTATTATTCTCTTCTGTTATGCTTTCTCACTCTATTCTTCATGTCACTTTACTTTTATTTCATATTTTCTATTTCTTTGCCTTTTTGTTTTTCATTCCCAGTAATTTGTTCAGATAATTTTTTTCAAGTTCTTTAGTTTTTTCTAGTTTTTCTCTAACCTAGAATTTAACCTATCCATAGGCTTTAAAATCTATTATGTAATTATATTTCTAAAGTTTCTTTATAATTCATTTAAAATTATCTTTATATTTTTCATAGTTTCAAAAATTTCTTTTGTATATTAAAACATGTTAACCATACTTAATTATCTAAAAATTATAAAATCATATGTCCTTTTGAGTCTGATATTTCCATTTGTTATTTCTTCTGGCTGTTACCTATAGTACTTTTGTGATTTTGATGGTGAGCTTGTGTTCCTTGAAAATATACTTGTGGTAATTCTTTGGAAACCTGGGCTATATTGTGTTTCTCTACATAGGTTTTATATTTGCCTCTGTAAATGTCTGAACATACTAGCAAATAGAGACAACTTTAAAATTCATTTTTTACCTTCAAGTTTTACATATACGACATTGTGGATTTAGGCCACAAACCTTCAAACCCATGTGAGAGTTTGCTTGGAGTTACAAAATTTTATGGGAGAATTTTCTCCTCCACCAATTGCCAAGTTTGAGGTTAACATTCTGTTAAAGGGCAGATTTAGCTATAGTTCATCTTTACATTGTGAATGTAGTCCTGGAACTAGGATTTTCTAGGGGGTTCCCATTAGATTGTCAGCATTGGACAGAATCTAGGTTTCTCTGCTGGCCCTCATTCTTCTTCAAAACATACACATCAAAACAAAAGCCAAGTTCCGTGAGATTTTGGCATATGCCATGTGGTGAAAATCAACATCAGAGCTGGTTTTATCTGTTAGATTCCAACTGTCACTCAATTTTTGATGTCTGATCAGTGCTTATTTCCTCACTAGTTCACTTACTCATTTTTTTCTTTAGATCCAGAATTTTTAGGTTTTTAAAATTATTATTAAGAGGATTGCTGTATATTTATCGAAAGGAATTATGTAATATCATAATTTCTCTTTTATAAAATTTGGTATAATTCTGATTGTAGAGAGACATTAAGATTAAATTATATGGAAATCTTATTATAATTTTGATATATTTTATTCTAATCACATGCACACACATACACATGCTCCCCATTTATAACATTGATTACCATATAAAGATCATTTTGTCCTCTTAGCAAGCTTTCTTCAGAAACTTCATTCTTTACAGCTTCTTAACTTTCTTTTTACAAAAGTAATACATATTGAGTTAGAAAACTTAGAAAATATGGATAATGAAAGAAAGACAGTTAAAAATTACTACCACCTGTTTATAGCAGCTGTTATCATTTGATTCGATGACAAATATAAATTTATATTATACATGCTTTCTTGTAGCCTGCTTTTCTTCACTTAACGTATTGGAGATGCTTTTTCCAGTTATTACATGTACTTCCAAAATATTTTAAAAGATGCATAGTGTTCCATTTTATGTTAAAAAGATATTTTTAAAAACCAGTCCTTTATCTTTTAGACTTATGCCTTATAAAATTGTTATTTGTAAAATGTATATACTTCCTTTATATGCATTGAATAAAATTGAACTTAAGAACATTATTTTCTTTTTGTTATTTCATATAATGCAATAATAACTGTCCTTGCATACAATTATGTATCCACATCATAGATCATTTCCTTTGTATAGATTCCTGTAAGTAGAGTTGTGAAAACCTCAAACAGAAATGTTCCTAAATATCTTTGATGATTATTACAAATCATTGTCCGGAAAATTTATTCAAGTACCATTTCTGACCAGCACTTTTTGATTATTTCAAACACTTCAAGTTTTATGTTTTTCTTTCATTAATTATTAACTAAAAAATACTTTGCTTTTTATGTTAAAATAGTTGTAAAGAGGTATTTCACTGTTTACATTTTAATTTCTTTAATTATTAGGATATTTTCCATATACTGATAATGGTGTTTACATTTCTTCTGTTGCTAATTCTTTAATGAAATTACCTGTGTTTCTACTTGGTTCCCGTGCTTTTCACCTTATTTTGAGAATCTCCATTAAGTTTAACTTTAATTATATCTGTGAAATGTTATTTTTAGCTCCTTATTATTTGATGTTTAAAGGATATTTGGGCACCCAAAAACTTCAATCTTTACATACTTAATTTTTAATTTTGTGTTAAAGTCATTTCTTCTATTGCATTTGACTGAGAAAGTCATCCCCCCATATTGTTGGCATTTTTCATTAAAAAATAATTTATATTCTAGCTGAAATATGTTTTAACCTCTGATATAAAATGTGGACCTGACTTTACATTTTTAAACATATAACCAGCCCAAATATGCATTTTTAGCCATATAAACAGCCCAAATATGCTTGTATCATTTAAGTTAATTGGAATCAGGAAATCTGCCTTTTATGTTAGTATTTCACAAAGCTAAAATCACGTATAAAAAAGTGTCTTCTTCTACCTCTAACTTTGCATCCATTCATGTTTACGTACAAGATGGCTGCTCATCTTATTTTATATGCTTGCATCATTAAACAAAACACTACACAGATTTTATTTCTTCCTACGTATTGGCAAACTTTCCCTTTTCTCTACTCTCATTTCTTCCTGGCCAGTTTTGCCAATTATAATATAGATTGCTTATGGATGGATGTGTCTAAAGGATATTTATATCTGTGCACAGCTAATTCTAGTCACAGACCTAATGTCAAAATAAAGTAATCAGCATATATCCTGTCCCTTGCCTCTCTTCACAAGTGTTAGATTCTGTTGCAGGGAGAAAAAATAGAGCCCCTTTTTCTTTTGCAGTGACAATCCAAGTGAGATAACGGAGTGTTCAATTAGCTGAGCTAATGGAGCATCTCCCCCAGTTTAACAGCAAGACGGTTTTGAAGCCTTCATGTTTCCTGCTCAATTTCATTCTCTCTGATAACATTTTTAACTGCCTGAAGAATTCTCTTTAGTTAAAGGCTTTCTTTCTATACCTTATTAGTGGGGCAATATTTCAGCTAAATCCCATAGATGTCAACTTTGTTGGCATATAGAGGAACATTTAAGTGTTATGCATAGCACATTTCTCCAGTCCATCTTTACCTCTTCTGTCTTTGAATCCGTTCAGAGTTAGGGCAGACAGGCTGCCAACTGTGGGAGAAATTCTTGCCACAGTCCTTCCTATAGTTTGCTCCAGACCTGCTGTCTTCCTGGAGAGGAAGATTTCAAAAGTCAGAGAAGGAAGTTGAATTGTCACTTTCCTTGAAATATGCAGTGTTGACAGTGAGAGTGGTAATTAACAGAAAATAAGAAATGCAGACATAGCACTGGGACTCGTGGTTAGAATCCATTCTTTTAACTCTGCCAGTAATGTAGGGAATACGGAAGAACACTGGGTTTGCATTTGGAGGTTTTGAGTCTGAGAAGAGGGTCTGCCATTTAACTAACTGTAAAGGTTAACTCTCAGCCTCAGTTCCCTCACTTTTTTTTTTTTTTTCACATGGATAGTGTAAGAATAAAATGAGGTAACAAGTGAAAGTGTTTTGTAAACCCAAAGGATTGTACAAAATATAAAGACGTGTTATTGCCCTTATTCCTCAGAGAATGCAAACAATGAGAGAAGGAGAGTTTATTTGTAGACCTTTTCTAGGAAGGCTTGTGGATGAAGAGTGTTAGGAGGATGAGAGAAACAGAACAAGATAAGAATTACAGATGGTTGTTCATCCTGGAGACTAAGCCTCGATACAGGTCCTGCAGAACCTGGTCACAACATTTAGAACTTCATTTTGTTTGAAATAAGTAGCATGATAAGATGTTATTTTCTTGCTGAGTGAATGAGTCTTGAAATTCAAGCCTTTGGGAATAAGTTCATAGATCACTCTATTTTTCTGTCCATCTATTTATCCATTTATTCATCCAGATGTTTAACACGCATTTTGTGATGATTCTGCATAATATACTATGTTAATCTCTATGATTGCAAACATGAAAAAGATAAGGTTTCTGCTTTGGAGAAGCTCAAAATCCAGAAGACTTAAATAAGCAAAACCTCTAAAGAAGGCCAGATGAATAAAAGTAAACATGGTTTCTAGAGTCACTCTAGAAACTTGGTAAACATTTAAAGGCTATTCAGTACCATATTGAGAGGCCCTTGACCATGCCCTCTTGTTTCTATTATCAGGCTGTTTAGTTTTATTCTAATGTGGCTAGCACGTAATTCCTATTTCAAAACTTTCAGATATATTTTAACTTTTTTCTATAAAGTCAAAACCAATCCACTATCTGAAATAATTGTGCTTGAGCATCTTTTTTTTTTTTTTTTTTTTTTGAGACAGAGTTTCACTCTTGTCGCCCAGCTGGAGTGCAGTGGTACCATCTTGGCTCACTGCAACCTCTGACTCCTGGGTTCAAGCAATTCTCCTGCGTGAGCCTCCCAAGTAGCTGGGATTACAGGCGTCCACCACCACATCTGTTTAATTTTTGTATTTTTAATAGAGACGGGATATAACTGTGTTGGCCAGGGTGGTCTTGAACTGCTGACATCAGGTGATCCACCCTACTTGGCTCCCAAAGTGCTGGGATTACAGGTGTGAGCCACTGTACCGGGCTGCTTGAGCATCTTTTAGTAAATAGGCCCAGTTACCAGACTCAACAAGAGTCTAGTGAAATAGGACTAAAGCAGGACCTTCCATAATACATGGATAGAGGGCAGGCTAATGATTAGTTTCCATTCAAAACATTTCCTTTGAGAATATGTTCTACATTTATTTAATAGGGTTGAAGGAAACTCAAGTAAGGCATGTTTTGTCGTGGTTTGTTACTTTCTATTCTAGGGAGGGGAGTTGATCATTTTATATTTGACTAGCTATACAAAAATTCATGTGTAGAGATCTAAGTTAACTGGCAACAAGTTTTAGATTTCCTGATGTGATAGTTTCATAATCTTTGCAGTTTGGTACCTGCTTACCTGGCTTGCTCTTAATGTGGCTCAGAAATGAGCTATGTATATTCTTATCTTTTATACTTTACCTCTCCTAATAGTAAAACTATCATGCATTAGGGCACAATCATATTTCAGTCTTATCAGTATTATACCTCTTCCACTCACTCATCCTTACAAAATGTTTACTAAGCCACTATAAAGTACAGTGGACTACACTTAAATTAGGCTTCTCTTCCTTTTTCTTCCCTCCCTCCCTCTCTCTCTTTTTCTTCCCTCCTTTCCTGTTCCCTCCCCTACCCTTCCTTTCCCTTCACTTCCCTTCCCTTTCCTCCTTCCTATAATGAGAAATTTTTATCAGAGAATATTTGAAAACTACATAAGAAAGTAAAAATTTCTGAAGAAGGTAAAGATTGTATTTTAATGTGTTTCTTTCTACTTGCTATATAAGTATATATTCATAGGTAAGTGTGTATGCATGCCTTCCAAAAATATGATTTTCTACCGTTTTGTAACCTTTCTTGTTTGTTTAAAATACAAGCATCTTTTTAAGAACTATTTTCTGCAACATAATTTCTTGTCTGTATTCCAGTGCATGGCTTTACTAAGGCTAATTTACCAATCCTGTGGTTATTTCTAAATTTACATTATAAACTTTTCTGAGACCTCATTTGATTAAGATTTTATGTATATAAATACTTTTTTTGTGTGTGTGTTTTTGAGATGGAGTCTCGCTCTGTCGCCCAGGCTGGAGTGCAGTGGCGCAATCTTGGCTCACTGCAAGCTCTGAATTCCGGGTTCATGCCATTCTCCTGCCTCAGCCTCCTGAGTAGCTGGGACTACAGGTGCCCGCCACCATGCCTGGCTATTTTTTTTTTTTTGTATTTTTAGTAGAGACCGGGTTTCACCCTTTTGACCAGGATGGTCTCGATTTCCTGACCTCATGATCCACCTACCTCGGCCTCCCAAAGTGCTGGGATTACAGGCATGAGCCACTGTGCCTGGCCTATATAAATAATTTTATTTGAATATACATTCCTATAAATGGAATAACTAGAACAAAGAATATTCATATATGAGGCCTCCATTGGGAATACAGATCTCCAAATTCTCCGCATAAATATACAAATTTATACTTCTTGCATATGTGTGCCTGCATCACAGTATCAAACTCCTGTTTACAAAAGAAGGTGACTCACCTTCTTTTTAGTGGTCTAAAAAGGCAATCTAGTTGAAAAGATAAGTATTAATTATAATTTCTTCAATAATGTGAATTGATACGAAATGATAAATATGAACAAAAATTATTAATATCACAATTTTTTGATAGGAAAACTGACTATCAAAGAAGTTAAAGGTTTTGCAGAACATTGCATAGCTTGTTGGCAGTGGAGCCAATAAGAATTCAGGAGGCTTGTGCTCTTTCTGCTATATGTATACCTTACTCCATTCCAAATAGTAGCTTATTTAATACTCTACCTAATTCACTGATTTTATTTTTTTCATATATGAGAATGAAAGTGTAAAATGAGCAGGTGATTTGGCCAGTCTTACCCTCTTATTTTTGGTAGAATCCCTGTGATACCTGTTCTCTACTATACATCAATTCTTTTTATGACTAGGGACTTCTTTTGATTTATGTATACTTCTGTAAAACTGAACAAGGGCATATATTTATGTATTCATTCAACAAATATATCTTGAGTGTCTCCTCTGTGCCATGTGCTATGCTATGCTATGGATAGAAAGCAAAAGTCAGATCTCAAGAAACTCATAGCCTACATGTGAAAATACTGATATGGGTAATTGCGATAAACTGGGATAGCCGCTCAGACAGAGACACACACTTGACTCTGGAAATATCTAGAATACCTTTGTCTAAAATATGAGAAACCTGATATTCAATCCAAGTTGAATATTGATGTAGGCATGAACAAAAGCTATGTTCTGAAGCTTTAGTGTTGTGCTAATCGCAAAATTCATCACTTAATTACATTCTGTTTCCAATACACTGTTGTAAGGTGGCTATATGGATAGTGTTGAGTATGGTTTCTGAGATCAATTTTTTTTTTGTCTAAAACCTGTTTTCCTCCTGGCTTGGGCAAATTTCTTATCTTTTTAAAGCCCCATAGTCTTCAGTTTTAAAATGGAAATAATGGTTGCACCCACCTCAAAGGGCTATTTTGGGGATTAACCGAAACAATCTATACAAAGTATGTTTTAACATGTTTTCTGTCATGTAGTCAATAAACAATATATGCTATTATTATCACTTCTCTCATATACTGTAAATTAATTTTATTGTAGACATGATACAGCTTTTTCATAGTAAGAGAACCACTGGGATGAAGGCTCAGAAGTGCATTGATTCTTATTCTTATTCTTGATGTGTTCACTTAATCTTCTTGGAACACCCATTTCTTTCTGGAAATTGGAGATAGGCCTGGAGAATGAGATTGGGCTACATGGTCTCATGGGTTCCATTGACATCTGCCTCATTTGTCTTCCCAATAGGCCCTAGCATTCTGCACTACTGTAACAACTGAAGACATTCTAAGAAATTAATCAGGCAAGAATAGCAGGTTAAAGCAGCCGATAGTGTGTTAGAAGCAGTTCAAGTCTAGAATGTGGAGGTCTTTAGATTGACAATAAGTACAATGTTCGCCAAAAGCTCTGACAAGCCTGATAAAGAGTTAATGGGACTTTAGGCTGGCACATAGACCATGGTGTCTTCCTTTTGTTCAGAGCCCATGTGGTGGCTGAGTCTAGTTTTGGGTAAGGAATTATGCAAGGCCAGTGTTGGCAAGGGTGAGATGGTCAGAGCAGAGGAATGGAGCATGGGAATGGTGAAGATTCTGGGAATCATATTGTGTGAAGAACTGGAGCTTGTGAATTTAGGAAAAGACAAATTCAAGGAGTAGAGGGCTAGAAGAACAGGGAATATTCTCTAACAGTTGAACACTTTGGCAAAGGGTTTAGATATACTCAGAGTGGTCCTCAGGCAGAACTATGGCTAATGGTGGAGGTTCCAGGGAGAAATATTTTAGTTGAAGTCAGCGATATAATTCTATACAATTAGAACTCTGTTTTTTTTAAACTTATTTATTTAAACTTTTTTCTTTTTAAAAAATTGGTGGATATACTTTAAGTTCTGGGATACATGTGGAGAACATGCAGGTTTGTTATGTAGGTGTACGTGTGCCATGGTGTTTTGCTGCACCCATCAACCCGTCATCTGCATTAGGTGTTTCTCCTAATGCTATCCCTCCCTTTATCCCCCACCCCCCCAACAGGCCCCGGGGTGTGATGTTCCCCTCCGTGTGCCCATGTGTTCTCATTGTTCAACTCCCACTTATGAGTGAAAACATGCCGTGTTTGGTTTTCTGTTCCTGTGTTAGCTTGCTGAGAATGATGGTTTCCAGCTTCATGTTCCTGCAAAGGACATGAATTCATCCTTTTTTATGGCTGCATAGTATTCCATGGTGTACATGTGCCACATTTTCTTTATCCAGTCTATCATTCGTGAGCATTTGAGTTGGTTCCAAGTCTTTACTATTGTGGATAGTGCTGCAATAAACATACATGTGCATATGTCTTTATAGCAGAATGATTTATAATCCTTTGTATATATACCTGGTAATGGGATTGCTGGGTGAAATGGTATTTCTAGTTCTAGATCCTTGAGGAATTGCCACACTGTCTTCCACAATGGTTGAACTAATTTACACTCCCCCCAACAGTGTAAAAGTGTTCCTACTTCTCCATATCATCTTCAGCATCTGTTGTTTCCTGATTTTTCAATGATCAGGTTCTAACTGGTGTGAGATGGTATCTCATTGTGGTTTTGATTTGCGTTTCTCTAATGACCAGTGATGATGAGCTTTTTTTCATATGTTTGTTGTCCGCATAAATGTCTTCTTTTGAAAAGTGTCTGTTCATATCCTTCACCCACTTTCTGATGGGGTTGTTTGTGTTTTTCTTGTAAATTTGTTTAAGTTCCTTGTAGATGCTGGTTATTAGCCCTTTGTCAGATGGATAGATTGCAAAACTTTTCTCCCGTTCTGCAGGTTGCCTGTTCACTCTGATGATAGTTTCTTTTCTTGTGCAGAAGTCCTTTAGTTTAATTAGATCCCATTTGTTAATTTTAGCTTTTGTTGCCATTGCTTTTGGTGTTTTAGTCATGAAGTCTTTGCCCATGCCTATATCAAAAAACAAAACAAACAAACAAAAAGGAACACAAAATTTAGGGGTGTCAAAGTAAGTGTCAATATTATTTTTATATTTATAGACTCAATGTTTTTACATTGAAAGTAGACCTAAATAGTTTTGTTGTCTGTTTCTCATCCATTTCTAATATTTAAATATAATAAAGTCTAATTGAAAACATGTAAGAAGAAGTTTCCTCACATTGGAATTGCTCATCTGGGAAAAGATAATATTAACTCTGCCGTGATAAAATTGAGCTAAGACTAAGTTTTAATCCTTTGAAAATTATCTGTAAAGTCCTAGATAAAAGTCATCTTAAGAGAATATTATGCAAAGATAAAATTATCTTTCATAAATGAAACTTCTCACTAGAAGTCTAAGAGTTTAGGAAGCCAAGGTCCTGCTTTAATAATTTTTTTAAAATTACTTGGTTTATCTACTGTAGCCTTGTTGCCATAAGCACAGTGAATATCTACTTGGGTTTTGGTGACTGGTCTAAGTATAAAAGATTAGGAGGAATGAGCTTTCTTTCCAAAAATCTCTAATCAAAGAATGACTTCTGCTACATCCCTTGGAATAGAGCCACTGCTTCTGTATCCTCCCTTAAGAGGGAGAGAAAGAGATAGTACTAGAATAATAAGAGTGTCTTTATGATTATTCCTCAATCTGCATATGGTCAAAACAAAATTTAGAAGTATTAGAACATTTAATAGGGCCTGGGGCTTCACAGCTCTGGTTATTGACTTCTGTTCCCTGACATTCTCTTTTTCTGACTTATTTGCCTGGTGAAGATTCTCAAAATTGGTTTCAGCTATACTGTGGCTTTGTGCTACTTTTAAGTCAGTTAAGCATTACCAGAAAACATAAAAAAATACACAGGAAACAGCTGTAATTGCACATTGTTCACATTTATAAAATGTTCATTTCTACTTGGAGGAAGAGAAATGTGCTGAAGTATATATCATCAATTTAATAGGCAAAGTCAATAGGTAGATATTATGTCCTGTTAATGGTTGTGGGGGAAAACAGTCATCCTCAGTTGTTTGCTTCTGGGAGTGTAATTTGGTATATATGTCTGTATAAAGAAGTATAAGCTAGTACAAACATCGATTTGGCAATGTCCATCAAAAATACAAATGGGGACTTTTGACCATTGATTAATTCTACTTGATCTTATCTAACATCTTGAACATGTGTGAAATAATGTATGTATAAGAACATTCACTATAAAATCATTTGTAATAGTAAACAACAAAATACCAATGAATTGGTTGTTAAAAGTAAAATTTCTAAGATGTCAATAAAGTGAATTTTTGGTACTAGAAAAATTGGTGGATAAAATTGTTCATACTTATTGTGTGCAATATATTTTGGGTATATATACATTATAGATTGACTAAACCTAGCTAATTAATGTGTGCATTCTGTCACATAATTATAATTTTAGTGGTGAGAACACTTAACATCCACTGTCAGCATCTTTCAAGAATACAATATATTCTTATTAACCACAGTCACCATGTTGTACAATAGATCTCTTGAATGAATTCCTTCTATCTAACTGAAATTTTGTATCCTTTGACGAACATCTCTCCAACTTTCTCCCCTCCAACCACCCCAGTTCCTGGTAACTACCATTCCACTCTCTAGTTCTGTGAGATCAACTTTTTAATATTTCACTCATAAGTGAGATTATGTGGTATTTGTCTTTCTGTACCTGGCTTATTTCGCTTAACATGGTGCTTTTTAAAAAGGTTTTTTGGTGGGGTAATAAGTAGTCTGCACCAGGAGTGCTTTCAGTAAAGATTAGGATCACTCAAACCTGCTCCATGCAAAGAATAACTAGGCTTCCTCATAAAAATAAAGAATTCTGGACTCTCCACTAGAGTTCTGATTAAGTAGATCAGAGAAATGTCATAGGTATAAGTAATTTTTATCCTGTGTATTATGAAATTTCTATGAGCAAGAAAGTTTGGGAAAGACTTTGCTGTTTATCTGCCAGGAATGTAATAAGACAGTTCTTCAGTTTGTTGGGAGTATTTTTTCTATGATATTGAAGACTCATTTTAAATTTCTGGTAGATTCTTAATATATTTAGCAATCAACTTTATTATAATCATTGTAGCAAAAATATTTTTAAAAACATGTTAATTTGATACACAGCAAGTAATATACCCATGTGGAAAATGTGTTTTATCTTGAGAAAATAATTTTAGAAAGTTTAGAAATAATTTAGCCCTCAATATTCAGGCTTGAAAAAAAGGCACATGTTTTCATACTTTAAAATGTGATTTTCCTGTATGGCATCCCACAAAAATAAATGTGTTTTGCTAGTTAATATGATGGATATTTTAAAAAATGATACGCCAACGTTTGAAAGACATACAGGTTTACAGAATATAAACTATTAAAGTTTGAACAATTTTTATATCCAAAATTTGGAATATACTTTTTTTGTATGATTGAGAAAAAATTAGTTCCTGACATTTTAGGCTGTGCAAATGATGGCTATTAGAGGAAACATCCCCTTTTAAATTATTGTTTTACAAAGTTAGCTACAGTAACCATCCAGGGACCTGTGTGCATCTGACTTTGTGTCAGGTTTATTTCTGTGATAATTGAACCAGCCCTGGAGTAGTGTCAGAAATTTTATTTTGCAAAATGAAGAAAAATGTGTTGAACTATAAACTAAGGAATTATTCAGAAATTCCTTCCAGTTATCAGTAACAAAACCAATTTATCAGTGTAAACTATTACTTTCTTTTGCTTCCAGAGGAGGTAAAGTGGAAATTTAGAAATAAAAACACCAGCATTTATTCTGGAGAAACAATAGAAATGAGGAGGATTCATATGCTGGCCATTAGGTAAAACAAGGAAGCTTATGAGGTAGGGGAAGTGACAAGTAGGTAACTTAGAAGACAATGTAACAAATCGCCTCTGCAGTGCTGTCATGGTTTTACTGACTCTTAAGCTCTCTCAGATCACAAGTGTGAGGAAACTCAGGCAGCCTATTCAGAGAACCACCAGACAAAGAACTACAGTCCCTCACTACAAGTCAGTGAGACACTGAAGGTTTTCAAGAACTTGAGACAGGATCCTTCTTCCCTTTCAGACACAAACTCATGAAAGACCTTGAGCCAGAAGCAACCAGCTAAGCCCTTTCAGAATTCCTGACTAGAGAAACTGAGATAAAAACTGTTTTTTGGTTTAGATACTAAGTTTTGAGGTAACTTGTTATACAACAGTAGGTAACTAATACACTCATTTGCCCTCATGATCCCTTTATGTACCTCTCAGGTAGTCTTTTGGGCCCAACTTTTCTGTCCAACTTAATTATTGCATATTTTAAAATAAATGTTTAGGTATTGAGAGATGGTTCAAGAAATATTTTAGAAGAGCTTTTAGAAAAATTTATACTCCCTCTGGTTTAAATCTTATCTCTGTTATGAAAATGAAGTACGCTACTATATACGGGAGAATCAAGAAGTACTTCTATTTTGTTTTCTGATATAATTAATTGTATATATGGGGTTAGTAAAAATGCTCTTATTATTTAATGTAATTTAGCTGAAAACACCCCAAATTATACATTCCAATGAATTCCAATTTACCTTGTCTTTATATAACTCAATTACATATTATACTTTGAGAGATGATTAGAAAGAAATCTTGAGATTCTTGTGAAATGCCTTTTTTCCCCACATATTACCAGGAGAATATTTTTGCTGCATTTAAGATATCTTATTCTTGGCAAGAGTATTCTAAAAGTGGTGGTGTGCCCTTCTCAGTGTATCATATCAAGGATTACATGAAATCCTTATTTTTCATGGTTGATAATGCCAACTTTGATCTCTTAGTTGAGGTGGGGTCTTTAGGTTTTGTTAATATATTGTTTTTTTATTATGCAATTTATAAGTACTTTGAGAATATGAAAATATAGTACTTCTGATCATATATTTGCCCATGAATCATAGTTTACAATAATTATTACTGTGGTGTTTGCCAAATGGTGATTTTCTATTACTGTCATTCCTTCTACGGTTATTAATTGGAATTCTACTATAAAAAAGAGTGTTCCTTTTTCCCTTTAGCTTATGTATTCAATTATATATAAAAGAATTCTTTGGTAATAGTTTTGTAACTTTCTTGAAAATATGAAACTATTTCAAAATAAAAAGTTAGAAAATAAAAATCTTAAAGTCTTTAATTTTCAAATGAAGAATGCATAGAGGGATTTTGTAACTTAATGTAGAGTAAGCCCATTTTATAAATTCAGATATTTTCAAATATTATGTGCATCACTGACTATCGTCAAAATCATTAACTTTATCAATCCTGACAATATAATCTCTTGTAGAAGACAATCATTGCATATAGAAGTTTTAGCTAAATATCTTGATGGTAGACATTCGCCTCAGTTATTAGGATTCATCCTTATAAATTTTCTCTCAGTCTGTGCATTTCCCGCTTGTATCTCCAAATGGTAAATAATGAAAAAATTCATTTCAAAAAAAATGTTCAAGAAGGACTGTTGCTGACTCTCTAATTTTATCCCAGTTTTTCCAATGCTAGAATAAACACAAAAAAATAGAGAAATGGCCAAACGAAGAACTTTTTTTAAAGTTTGTATTTTGAAGTCTGTAATTTTCTTATTCTAGATTCATATACTATGAAGAAAACCAGAATTTATTGAGTTTGTGTCATACAGCTGACTGTATTTTAGGTATTTGCTCATATTGTAGACAATATTAATCGATACTGATGGCATTTTCACATTTTTAAGATTAATGCCACATTCACCTTTATAAGATTAAAGCAACTTAAAAATACTTTAGGTTCAGGGGGTACATATGCAGGTTTGTTACATGGATATATTGTGTGATGCTGGGGTTTGGGCTTTGACCGAACACATCACCTGAGTAGCGAACATAGTACCCAAGAGGTAGATTTTTTTTAACCTTTCCTCCATTTCCTCCCTCCCTCCTCCCTTTTTGGAGTACCTAATTCCTATTGTTCCCATCTTTATGTCCATGCGTACGCAATGTTTAATTCTTAGTTATAAATGAGAACGTGCAGTATTTGGTTTTCTATTTCTGAGTTGTTAGGATATAATGGCCTCCATCTGCTTCCACGTTGCTGCAGAGGACATGATTTCATTCCTTTTATGGCTGCATAGTATTCTGTGGTGTATGTGTGCCACATTTTCTTAAAAACGATGTTTGTGATGAATATTATTAATATTATTTACATTTTATAGATCAGAATGTGGAATCAGAGGAGTTAGTTATCTTTTCTATGTCTCCAGCTAGAATTAAGAGAATCCCAGTTTGTAAACCCCATGGTTTTTCCTTTTTCCTAAAATATCTGTGTCTTTTTATTTCTACAAAGAATGTGCTTAACTAAGTTATGCCATATTTATTGAAATTACAATAATTCTCATCTGTATCTTGTGTGTTTGTTTTCTAATACCTTTTATTTTACTAAGTTCTTTGGTTCCTTTTCAGATTCACTTTATTATTAATTACTTGCTCAAAGTGGAAGTTGGAACAAATAAGTTTTCTCTAAATTTAGTTTTGATGGGGATGTTTTACAGGAATAGTAATAGAAAGGAAATGGAGATCTTCATTCCTGTGTTTATGGTTGCCCAATATTATTAAAGGCCGAGTATGTTTAATATAAGTATAGCTTCTATTCTTTGCAATATATGTTGCAAAAAGTGTTTCTTTGGCGGGGGTGGGGGGTGGGGGGGTGCTAAATAACACGTAGGAGGAAAAAATAAGCTGAACCTGCTTTCTTTTACCGGTAATATTAGTAGCTCTCTCTGCTTTCAATTGACTGGCGTTGATCAGCTAAGAGGTGCCCAAGGTCATTGTCCACGGGACAATTCCTTTGTCTTGGGAAGGAAGTCTCAGGAAGCTTTTTCAGTCTGTTTGGATACTGTTTTTCAGTCAGTTTGATGAAGTAGCAGCACTGGTTGTTTAGGAAAAAAAAAAAGAAATGGGAATACATTATTATATTAGTTTGTTCTCACACTGCTATAAAGAACTACCACAGACTGGGTAATTTATAAAGAAAAGAGGTTTAATTGGCTCATGGTTCTGCATGCTGTACAGGAAGCATGGCTGGGAAAGGCCTCAGGAAATTTACAATCATGGTGGAAGGCGAAGGGGAAGCGGGTACATCTTACATGGCCAGAGCAGGAGAAAGAGCGAGAAGAGGGAAGTGCTACACACTTTTAGACAACCGTATCTCATGAAAACTCACTATCATGAGAACAGCAAGGGGGAAATATGCCCCCATAATCCAATCAGCTCCCACAAGGCCCCTCTTTCAGCATTGGGGATTACAATTTGACATGACATTTGGGCGGGGACACAAATTCAAACCATATCAATTACTAAAGACATTTGTAGTGAGGTGTTACAAGGGATTTTTATAAATGACAAGGGACACAGTTGGAAGGAGAAGATAGAAAGTAGGGGAAATATTTCAGATAATTACACATTTTGATGCATAAACCTGTAGTTGAGTGACAGGTCCAATCCATCAAATTATTACTCGTGATGAAGCTGAGAAAGGGCCATCTGAAAAACCCAAAGAAACTGTCTGTATGGCAGTCTTATTTAAATGACACTTTACTGACAGTGTATTTTCATCTCATTATGTTTAATGAACAGGAATAGTCTGTAAATAAGGAAAATACAAATTTCCAAAGAGCCTAGTCAAGATTCTCACCAAAAAAGGACATCTTCATGGTAACGATACAATCATGCCAAGTCTCTTGTGTAATTGATTCATGGTTCATTCTCTTCCTTTGTTCTTTTGCCTATGCTGTGTCTCCTCTTCTCATTGATCTTTAAAAATGTGCATATTCAGATAAGAGATATGATCCTTGCTTCTTAGAGAAGAAAATTCATATTGTACTCTCCCCTTTCAAAAAAAGATGCTTGTTAAAAGATTAAAGATACAATACAAATTCCAAATACATTTGTGCACCTAGAAACAAAATATTCTATTAAAGATGATGCTTTTCTTTTTAAAGTATGGATGAGTATCCAGGGCTTGTTTTTCACAGTCATAAACTATGCCTTTTTTAGAAGTTGAAAGTATTATGAAGGCAAGGACAAAATATTTTAAATTAAATTATCTATAGTACTTTGTACACAGCAGTCCAATAAATATTTGTTGACACCGATTAATGCCTTTGTGTGGAGCCAATGAATTAATGTGTAGCACCTTCAGGAATTAAAGAATTGCTAAATTAGATTTTTAGCAAAAAATAAATAAATAAATTGGTGAGGTAATGAATATGTTAAATAGCTTGATTAAATCTTTCTATAATGTGTACATAGATCAAAGTATCACATTGTACCCTCATAAATATACATAATTATTACTTTTTAATTAAAAATAAATAATTTTTAAAAATGAAGATACAGTGGCTTAGATCTTAAGAGTTATTCATAGCATGCTGGCAAATGGCCTAGTGTCCCAGTCTTTATTCTCTTTCTATCTGAATCATCCTGTATTCTCTTAAAATTGTAGAACTCTGATGACACTGTTTATTTCCCATGTAGATCACAGCAAACCTTTTAGAGCTAAATGAACAAAGACATGAATCAGAACATTAAGCATATTCTAGACTCTGAGTCTGAAAGAAATGGACATTCTAGGTTATAAATCTTAATTGGATAAAATAGCAGTCAGCCAACACTCTTAATTTTGAAAAATGTGCAATAACAGAGGGTGTTACAAGTGCATGATAAATAAGCCACTCTTAGGACATCCTCTGAGAAAAACATCACTTGAAAATTCAGAGTTATAACTTGGAGTAATTAGAGAGAAACACACTGGTTTTCAAAAGTGTCCTTAGAATAGGCACCTTAGCTTTCCCTGTAATTCATTGGATTTGGAATGTCTATTCAATCTAATAATTCAGACAATATTTATGGAATGATCTCTCCACATTACGACCCAGGTGACCAACAAAGATGACTATGTCACACTTTGCCTTTTTAAAGGAGCACATTATCTCAAAGAAATGTATCTAATTAAAATGCTTATTATTGTATGAAATGATATATACTCATCAATGTGCATTTCAGGGAAATGTAGAGAAGACATTAGGATAAAATTCTTACAAAACTAAACAGGTTCTTACCATATGATCCAGCAATTGCATTCTTTGGTATTTTTCCAAATAAATTGAAAACTTCTGTCAACACAAAAACATGCACATGGATGTTTACAGCCACTTTACCCATAATTTTCAAAACTTGAAAACAACCAAAATGTTCTTCAGTAGGTAAATGGATGAATACGCTGTGGTTCAGACAGACAATTAATTATTATTCAGTTTCAAAAGGAAATGAGCTATGAAAGACATAAAGAAACATTAAATGCATATTACTAAGTGAAAGAAGCCAATCTGAAAGGGTCACATACTTTATGATTCCACATATATGCTATTCTGGAAAAGCCAAAACTATGAATATAGTAAAAAGATCAGTAGCTGCCAGGAGGGAAGAGGGGAGGGAGAGATGAATAGGTTAGGAACACATAAGATTTTTAGGGCAATGAAAATACTTTGTATAGTATTACAGTGGTGGATACATGTCACTGTATATCTGCCCAAACCCATAGAATGTATAAAACCAAAAGGGGATGCTATTGCAAACTGTAGACTTTGGGTTATAATGATTTCTCTGTATTTGTTCATTGATTATAATAAAAATACTACTCTGGTGTGGAATACTGATAGTGGAGAGGTTCTGCATGTTTGGGGCAGCGGATATGTGAAGACTATACATTTTTGTCAATTTGGCTGTGAACCTAAAACTGCTCTAAGAAGTTCAGCCTATTAAAAATGACCAGACATTTAAAAGAAAATCTAGTAAAGACCAAAATGCATTTGTATTTCTACACTGGGAATACTTACCCAATACCAACTTTTATGCATACCCCTTTACTCCCCAAACAACAACAACAACAAAAAACTCTCTCCAAGTTCTTCTACCCAACCACTGGCATGTTTATGAGATTTGTCTATTGCATTTTGGTGTTTTCTATATATAATTTATATACATGATTGAAATCATGTTATTTGTATATTTTTAGCCTATAATAGCTCAAGGGGACATATGAAGGAGGATTACAGCAGATAAAAGATTACACGCAAGAAGAATGATGGGTATAAAAGAAGGGTTGGGCATCAGATTTCGATGGTGAAAGTCAACTTTTCTTTGGGAAATGAGGAAGAAGGAAAGTGAAATTCAATTTAAGAGTCCTTTCTAATCTGAAATATGTTGTTGGAAAGTTAAGTTAGAACCTGTATTAATTTCCTAAGGGTTGCCATAACAATTACCATAAACATGAAAGGTATCAACCAACAGAAAGTTACTGTGTCACTGTTCTTTGCACTAGAAATCTGAACTCATAGTGTCACTTAAGTGCCAGATGGATTCACAGCCACATTCTACCAGAGGTATAAGGTAGAATTGGTACCAATTTGATACTATTCAAAAAAAATAAAATAAAATCAAGGAGGAAGGACTCCTCCCTAACTCATTCTATGAAACCAGCATCACCCTGATACCCAAACCTGGCAGAGTCATCCAAATAGGAAAAGATGTCAAACTATCTCTCTTTGCTAATGATATGATTCTATACCTAGCAATTCTAATGACTCGCAAAAGCTCCTGGAACTGATAAAGGACATCAGTAAAGCTTCAGGATGCAAAAATCAATGTACAAAAATCAGTAACATTTCTATACAACAATAACATTCAAGCTGACAGCCAAATCAAGAACACAATCCCATGTACAGTGGCCACAAAAAGAATTAAATACCTAGGAATAGATCTAATTAAGGAGGTTGAAGATGTCTACAAGGAAAGCTACAAAACACTGCTGAAAAAAGTCAGAGATGAGAAACAAATGAAAAAACATTTCATGCTCATGGATCGAAGGGATTAATATCTTTAAAATGGTCATATTGCCCAAAGCAATATACAGGTTTAATGCTATTCTTATCAAACTACTGTCATTTTCCAAAGTTAGAAAACACTTAAAAATTTCATATGTAACCAAAACATAGCCTGAATAGTGAAAGCAATCCTAAGCAAAAAGAACGAAGCCAGAGGCATCACATTATTCAATTTCAAAATATACCATAAGGCTAGAGTAACCAAAACAGCATGGTACTGGTACAAAACAGACATATGGACCAACAGAACAGAATAGAGAACCCATAAAAAAAGTTGCATGTCTATAGCCATCTGATCTTCAAGACTGACAAAAATAAGCAGTGGGGAAGGAACTCCCTAGTTATTAAATAGTCCTGGGATAACCAGCTAGCTATATCCAGAAAAGTGAACCTGGACCCCTAGCTTTCACCACACACAAAAATTAAGATGGATTTGATTTTAATATAAGATCTCAAACTATAAGAATCCTAGAAGAAAGCTTAGGAAACCCCATTCTGGACATCAGCCTTGAGAAACAATTTATGACTAAGTGCTCAAAAGCAATTGCAATGAAAATAAATTTTGACAAGTGGAACCTAATTAAACCCAACAGCCTCTGCACAGCAGAAGAATCTGTCAACAGAGTAAACAGATAACTTACAGAGTAGGAGGAAATATTCACAAAATATGCATCCAGCAAATATCTAATATCCAGAACTTATAAGGAACTTAATTCGACACTTAAAAACCAAATAACTGCGTAAAAAGTGGGCAAAAGACATGAACAGACACTTCTCAAAAGATGACATACGGGCAGCCATTGAACATATGAAAACATGCTCAGCATCACTAATCATCACAAAACAAGAATCAAAGCCACAATGAGATACCATCTCACACTAGTCAGAATGGCTATTATTAAAAAGTCAAAAAACAATGTACAGGTTTACAGACAAAAGGGAATGTTTATACACTGTTGATGGAAAAGTAAATTAGTTCAGCCACAGTGAAAAGAAGTGTGTGTATATACTATTTAGATAATAAAAAACTGTTAAATATTAGAAACTGTTAAACTTTTTACCAAAGTGACTGCAGTTTTGCATTCCTGCCATCAGTGTATGAGAACTCCACTTACTTTACGTCCCCATCAATACACAGTATCATCAGACTTTAATTTTAGTTTTAATTTTAGTTATTTTAATAAGTGTGCAGTAGTATCTCTTTGTGGTTTTAATTTCCATTTACCTGATGACTAATGATGTTGAGTATCTTTTTGTATATTTTAGTTTAATAAACTTTTGTTCAAATCTTGCTCATTGTTTGTTGGGTTGGTTGTATTCTTATAATCAAATTGTAAGATTTCTTTATGCAGTTTCGATACAAGTCATCTGTCAAATACATGTAGTGTGATTTTTTTTATTCTTTAGCTTTTCAGTTTTTAACTGAGTGTTGTTTTTGGATGAAGTCTAATTTATTATGTTTTTCTTTTATAATCTGCACTTTTCTAAGTTCTACTTTGGAAATTTGAGCCTATCCCAGCATCACAAAAGTTTTCTGCCATATTTTCATCTAGACATTTTCTAGTTTAACCTATAGTCTTAGGACCATGATGCACATCAAGCTATTTTTTGTGTGAGATATAATGTAAGAATCAAGGTTTACTTTTTTCAAAGTGGATATATAATTTTTCCATTACTAAATGTTAAGATAATATTCTTTCCCCATTGAATAACCTTACACCTTTGTTCAGAATCAATTATCATATGTGTATGAGTGTATTTTGGACTCTATTCCATTCCATTTCTCTCTGGATATTGCTGTGCCAATACCATATTGTCTTGATTATTACAGCATCATAGTGAGCCTTGAAATCAAGGACAGTCAGCTCTCTGTATCTTTGGGTTCCAAAGCTTTGGATTCACCAAATGTGGATGAAAAATACTTGAAAAAAATTTTGTACACTAAACATGTACTGACTTTTTCTTATTATTTTCTACCAGTACAGTATAACACCTGTTTACATAGCATTTACATTATATTAGGCATTATAAGTAATCTAGAGATGATTTAAAATATGTGGGAAGATGTACATAGGTTATATGCAATTACTGTGCCATTTTGTAAGAAGTACTTGAGCACCTACAGATTTTGGTACTCATGCGAGGTCCTAGAACCCATTTCCCATGGATACCAAGGGGCAACTGTAGCATAAGTTCCCCAATTTTGTCCTAGTTTTTGATAATTATTTTAGTTATTCTAGATCTTTTCATTTCCATACAAATATTAGAATCAACATATACCTTTCTTTTAAAAAAGTCTCCTGAGATTTTTTAGGAGTAGGAGGGATTGCCTTAAGTCTATAAATCAATTTGGGAAAAAGAAATTCAATTTTAACAATATTGGTTCTTCAGTTCAATGGAGATGGTATATCTCTATTTAGGTTTTCTTTAATGTATTTTAGCCAGGCTTTACAATTTTCAATGTACCCATACTATAAAAACCTGCTGTATATCAAATGCATTTCTAAGATAACTGTATTGGCTGTTACTGTTTTAGTTGTTAAACAAATAAAATAATTATATTTTCTGTCTTTTAAGTAGCAAACTTACTGCGAAGTCCTGAATCATAGGGGCTGACTACACCAAATGTATTTCTAGGTATCACTGCTGATAAGGTTCCACTTTGAAGAGGACGTGATATTTGAACTCATAAATGTTGGATTAATATTTATTTAATGTACACTTACTGAATGCCTAGTATACATTAAGCATTATTTTAGGTGCTGAAGTTATAGCAGTAAGCTAAAAGAGAATTCCTCTTTTTATGGAGCTTGAGTTTTGAACTTTGATAAGGGAGGTAAATCACTGATATGTAAAGTTTATTATATAGTTGGGTAATAATTTAAAGCAAAAGGGGTGTGCAAGATCAAATCATTAAAATGTGAAACAAAAGGATACTGTGAATATAACATTTATTAATGGAGAAGAGACTTTAAAATCATGTCATATAAATATTATAAGCTTTATATAGAGTTATGCATTAACATTTTTCAAAATCTGAAATTGAGAGGATGAATGAATCTGAAACATCAATTATTTCTTAATAGTAGGCTTGAGGGAAAACATTGGTAGTATATTAGTTTAAAACCTATCCAGTAGTATTAGTCATTAAAATGTTCACAATTATGCAGACCTGACATTTAAACATGTGGAATAAATGTACTGGAAACTATAAAGTGATTCACCCAGGGTTCAGCCTTAGAGTTTAAAAGGATGTCATCATAATTCAACTAACATTATTTTGTTAGAGTTATGTCTAATTTATCCTGAACCACTAAATATGTAATTAGTGAGAGTGAGAATGTTTTTGGCTGTGGTGGTTTGTAATAAAATGTGCTAGAAAACATAAAACTGAATAGCATATTTGACATTAAAACTAGGGAAAAGCAGCAGAATACTGGTTTTGTCATATTATCCTTAGTATCAGGAATTTTCAGGAGGGAAGCCCTAATGTTGCTAAAATTATCTACTTAAAATTATTTCTCCATTCATAATTTTCAATATAGATTTAATATTTTATAAGTGATGCTTTGAAATTCATTTAGGAATATGAACTATTTTTAATGAATATATGTTACCTAGTATATGTAATTTGCTAATTTTATTACATAAATTATTTCATCTAATCCTATTACTAACTCTATAAGGTAGGTACTACCATCACTCCATTTCATAGATAGGAAAGTAAAATTGAGGGAGGCTAATATATATTCATGGTTGCACAGCTAGTGAGAGAGAGAGAGAGAGAGAAGAGAGTGAGAGCGAGAGCAAGAGCGAGCGAGCGAGAGAGAGAGAGAGAGAGAGGTCACGCCAGTATTTGGACTCAGGCACAATTAGTTTTAAAGCTCCTGTTCTTCAACACTGCACAACTCTAGTCAACAATTACTCTGTTGCATAGTGAATTAACAATAGTAGAGGTTATGGAATTTGTTCCTTTAAAAATGAATGTTTCAGAAATAAGTCCTAAAATATATATCTTTACCAGTAGCTTTGCTTAAGGAGTTGAAGGAAATAATATAGAATGTCATGCAGAATGTAGTTGACTGGTTATCTTAACTGCTTCTCTTAAAGAACTAGGAATCACTTCAATGTTGTTATCCATTTAGAAGGGAATACTTCTGAGTATCTCTTATGGAACTGAGTTTTAGTATTTTTGGTTTTTATAAAATACAGAACTATAAGTTCAAGTTAGTTGTAAAAACAAGGATAAAGTGAAGTTGAGAAATCTCTGTATAATTGTTGTTACTGTACTTGCAGAAAAATAATGCTATCAGTGCTTTGCATGAGAAAAATACAATTAAGAATATATAAATATACTGCTTTAAGGAAATTAAATGAAAAACACAACATTAAAACACAATAAAAGTAAAGATATATAATTAAAAGTAGGAAATTTAGAAGAAATTTTATTTAGCCTTAAAATAATACGGTGGAGGCTGGGCACGATGGCTCATGCCTACAATCCCAGCACTTTGGGAGGCTGAGACAAGCAGATCACGAGGTCAGGAGTTCGAGACAAGCAGATCACGAGGTCAGGAGTTCAAGACCAGCCTGGCCAACATGGTGAAACCCCATCACAACTAAAGATACAAAAATTAGCCAGGTGTTGTGACAGGCACCTGTAACCCAGCTACTCGGGAGGCTGAGGCAGGAGAATCACTTGAAACCGAAAGGCGGAGGTTGCAGTGAGCCAAGATCATGCCATTGCATTCCAGCCTGGGCAACAAGAGTGAAACTCTGTCTCAAATAATAATAATGTGGAAAGGTTTATTAATATAAAAAAATAGAAATATTGGTTTGAAAAATGTTACATCTGGGAATAATGAAAGTGCTTGTTTCTATTTTGCTGAGAATACAAGAAATGAGATTAAATGAATGAAAGTACTTGTTGCCATTTTGTTAAATAGAAATGTTTTTAAAATTGAGGGAAAAGATTGATGAAAAAATGGGGAAATGTGTCAAATTTTAGGTTCAAGGTAATATATTCAGGGAAGGATCTTATGAATACTTCTGTTGCTCAAAAAAGATTTATATAGGGCTGGGAATAGACTAGTGCAGATCCATCAAGAGTACATTATCAGTAGAGGATACTTTTGAACACGGCATAGAAGATTAGGAAAGGACACGCAGAAAGTTAAAGAAGAAGATATTCAGATGAATAACAGGAGAGGAGATTTATATGGTGACTTCCATATAAAGTGGAAGTAGTGACTTTGAAGTGCCTTTAAAAACAGAAAGATAGCAAGTCAATTGTTTTTCATATACGTTTAAAGTAACAGAATCAAAAGCCTGGGATTAGGAAATAGTGGAGGAGTGAGCTACTGTTCCACTGCACACAGGGAGGATGAATGCAAAGGGAGGTAGGTGCAGATTTATGCATAATGCAGCATCAATGCTTCATGCTAGACTGGTGAACTACACTTACTAATTAACTAGACATGGAGTTTTAGAGGCCAAGGTAAACATGGATATTTTGCATATCTGTGTCCTGGATCACAGAAAACCAACATAGTCTCAGCAAGATAGAAGACTAAATCAGTTTCTTGGAGCTCATGGAAGAAATTAGCACAACCATTTTCTTCCAGTTGTGATGAGTCCAACATTTGGCTTGGAAAGACACTTAAGCTGTATCCACTTACTTCTGATACTGAGATCTCATCCAGACAAAATATCTGTCTGGAAGGCAGCAGTGTAGCTGGCAGAAGTTTGGAGTCCTCAGTAGCAGTGAGGGAGCCCATTTGTAGGTCAGAGTCCATGGTGATTTTATGCTGAAATAATTTAATCAGAGCAGTTCAAAAATCATATCAAAGCTGAAGTGTAGTAGCTAGGGATTTAGGTTTACAAACTGAAGAAATAGAAGCTTCTTTTGTAAAACAAATTATTTTATTCTGGTAAGAGCACAATCTGAGTTCTACCCTCTTAACAAATTTTATGTGTACAGTATAGTATTGTTTAAGTATCATCTCGTACAGCAGATCTCTTGCTTAACTGAAACTTTATGCTTCTTGATCAGTAGGTCTCCATTCCCCCTCCACCTCTGCTTCAGCAACCACCATTCCACTCTTTGATTCTCTGAATTTGAATATTTTAGATACTTCTTTTGTCTTTCTATGACTTGCTTATGTCACTTAAGATAATATCCTTAAGGTTCATGCATGTCATCCCATACTGCAGAATTTCCTTGTTTTAAGGCTGAATAATATTCCGTTGCATGTATATACCACATTTTCTTTATCCATTCATCTGTCAAAGGACATTTAGGTTGTTTTTACATCTTGGCTATTGTGAATAGTGCTTCAGTGACCATGGGAGTGCTAATATCTCTCTGAGATTCTGATTTGAATTTTATTGGATACTTAGAATTGAGATTGCTGGAAACTTCTTTTTTAAAGTTGAATGACTATTTTGAGCACCCTTTCTCAGAGCCCTTTGCCAATTCCTGTGTAGTGCAAAACTCTAGCAGGTAAACCCCACATGTAGACATTGTTATGAAAAGTGTCTCCCAGAGCTGCATAATACCCTGTCATTTAGTCAGAATGAAAACAAAACAACAAACCAAAACAAATCTCAGCCATTCTAACTCTACACCCCTTTCCCTCTAAGGCCGTCTCTAAATGCTAGGGAATGGCAGGGGTCAGCCATCTGATTTTTTGTGTTTTTTTTTTTGGAAATGAAATCTTGCTCTGTCACCCAGGCTGGAATGCTGTGGTGCGATCTCAGCTCACTGCAACCTCCACCTCCCGGGTTCAAGCAATTCTCCTGCCTCAGCCTCCTGAGTAGCCGGGACTACAGGCGCACACTGCCACGCCCAGCTAATTTTTTGTATTTTAGTGGAGACGGGTTTCACCATGTTGCCCAGGCTGGTCGAACTCCTGAGCTCAGGCAATCCACCCGCCTCGGCCTCCCAGAGTGCTGGGATTACAGGCGTGAGCCACTTCGCTCGGCCGGACCCGTCTGATTTTTTAATGTAGTTTGCTCATGCTCACATCTCTGAAATATTATCTGATGGTACTTTGCTCAATGATCCTTGCAAGTCTGGCATGTGATAAATACTGTGAGGGAAGCTGTATAAGGCCCCCTGCTGGAGGCAGGAATGAAATTAGAGCCCATAATTGGTAGATAAACTTTGCTCATATTAGGCCTCTCAAGGTTTTTTTTCCTAAAGGTTTTACCTTTACATGACTAGTCATTTTTTTTTAATTAATTTTTTTTTGGACTCTGGCAGTAGCATTTGGCAGCACCTGCTGGTAAATTAAGTAGAAGTTGACAGTGTGACACCTGAAGTACTCATCTTTTATGTTAATCTTGTCCTGGTTCAGTAATGTTATAATTTTATAAAATTGTGCTGTAATCTAGTGTTAACTCTGAGCTGAAGCTTAATGTAGAAATGACTGATTTTGAGCCCATACATTGTTTAAAACCGTAATTATAATTATTATTTAGTAGTATTGCATTTCTGTTTCTTCTGTTAATCTATATTCCTATCTACCTACTTACCTATTTCTATGCTATTAAAATTTTTACTTGAATTTAATTTTTTCTGTATCATAACCTAAGAACAATATTTAAGGGTGACAATCTCCGCTTCTCTAACTTGCTGGTAAATAACTATCACGTTGGGCAAGTCACTTAACCTTTCTGGATGTCATTTCGTTATCTGAAAAATGATGTTGAAGCAAATAATTTCTAAAAATTCTCTTAAAATGTATGATTCTGAGAATTTGTGATTCTGAGGTATCAAAAGCCACCACCCATTAATATGTTATACTTGGATATAGACAATTATTAGTACACAGAAAATTGCTCGGTTACGGCCCCCAAGAACTTGTATTCCACTGGGAAGGGTGTGGTCATCATACTTCAAAGCATCATAGTAGCTGCAGTATTATGTGGGGACAGAAAAAGTGATTAAATCAAGTACCTCTCACTCAGCAGCCCAAATCAGAACTGTAATAAATGACAGCAAAGTTGAAATAGGCAGCTTGGTTTAGGGGTAGGATCTGTATTCCATTGCTAAATAAAAAGCAACAATAAAATTGAAATGAAAACCGTAAAATGTATGAAGAAGAATGTAAGGAATCTTAGGAAATGATTTTGTAGAAATAGGAGAGGAACTAAGTCTTACAGGGACTTATGTCAGTGCTAAGGAATTTGTTAAAACAACTAAAAGCTGGGAGTCATTGAAATGTTTTAGTGAAGAGAGTGACCTAGATCCAAATTTTAGGCTAACTGTACTGGTGGTGGTGAGGACGCCTCTGAGAAGGCAAGATCAGTCACAGCAAAGGGAGGAGACAGGTGTCGTCTATGGCAGTAGATAGAGAGAGACAATCATGAGATCTAACTGTGAGCAGCTGGAAAGAGGATGTCTGGGCCTCCACGGGGGAAAAGCAAGCAAGACATTCTGAAATTCCTTAGGTCTCAATTCCCCATCTCCTGAACCACATCATATCCAGCTTGAGATTGGGGCCACGATGTCTATTTCTTTTTAATCCTCTGTTAACTTCTAGTAGATGCTGGCTTCGTAGTTAGTGCTTGGTAAACATTTTTCATTTATTTTGACCAATTACACCAAAATGAGACAGTCCATTTTGTGTTGCTGTAAAAGAGTATCTGAGACTAGGTAATTTACAAAGGAAAGAGTCTTACGTAGCTCATGGTTTTGAAGGCTGAGAAGCTCAAGGGCATGTCCCCAGCTTCTGGTGAGCCCTTTCATGCTGTTCATATGATGGATAAGGTCAAAGGGGAAGTGCAGGTATAGGAAGAGATGGAAACCTGAGGGATGTCCTGGCTTTGTAACACCCTACTGTCTCAAAAACGAATCCAGTCTCACAAAAGTGAGAACTTACTACCATGAAAACAGCACCAAGCCATGCATGAGGGATGCACCTTATAACTCAAACACCTCCCACCAGACTCCATCTCCCAACACCACCACAATTGGGGATCAAATTTCAACATGAGTTTTGGTGGGGACAAATAAACCATAGCAGCAATATTCTGACCTGCTGATGTTTTTATATGCCTGTGTTCTGCCGGTATATTCCCAGAGGGTTCCTGACACAGTGTCAGCAATTACTGGGGGCTTTGTGAAATCCAGCCCTCGTTATTATAAAGTCAATAAAACTGACTTGATAATAGCTGTTGATGTCAATAAAGTTTAAATGTTTTACCACAGTCATTATGTCATTGGGATGCTAACTGACATTAATACTAGACCCAATTTATGACTAATTTTTTATTGCTATTTATGAACCCCACACAGGCAAGGAAAGGCATGTTCTCCACAAAGGCAAAAAAAAAAAAAAAAAAAAAAAAAAAAAAAGTGCTGCACATAACTTTTCTGTTCCCTCTATATCAGTTTGCAAAATAATAGCTACATCTATTCAGAGTTGTTTAAAGTTGACATTTCACTGTAAATATATGAAACTGTGACAGAAAATTTTTTATCCATAGTGTCTGTAATCCACTGACATAGACCAATGCAATGGCTCCCAAACTCACAGGCTCATTAGAGTAGTAAAGTCTATGAAATATTCTCATTAGTTCAGAAAGTCTAATAAATAGGATTGATATATTTACTCAAAGTAATGCAACAGTGTTTATTGAACCGTATTTCTTGCTTGGACTAAAATTATGCGTCAACTCAATATGGTGACATTCTTTATCTCATGTTTATTTTTGGTGAACAGTTTATACACACACACACACACACACACATAGTTACACAAATAGAACACTGTTATTTACTATATGCCATTTGGTAATCAAATCCTTGAAAACATGAAATCCAAGGCACATAAATAGTAAAAAGAATCCTTGGAAGTAAACAAAAATTAGAATTTCAGGCACACATAGCATAATTCAGTCTCCATGAATTCATGCCTAATCAGAAAATAAGAAGATGCAGAATATTTATCAATAAATACTTTGTAAGCATCACTATGTTCATGCCCTGTTTTGGAGCTCATGATACATCAGCAGACTGGAAAGCACATCCTTCTAGTGGTGCTTACATTCTAGTGAGAATGATACAATACTGACAAAGGCAGTTTATTGGATTGTGCTGCTTTGGGAGTTGAGAAATATTGATGATCTAAAGAGGAGGTGGTATCTCAATGATTATATTTAAAAAAACAATAGAAATTGGAGCACAATAGAGATTCTAGGTGGGTATCATGGGTGCCAGGCTTCCTTTAGTAATTTTCTGCAAAGCCAGTTTCCTTTTCTATCAATATGTATTTTTTGACATGAAGACTCTTTGCAAGGCAGGGTACTTCTCATTTCCAAAGAACTATATCATTTCTCTGGTGAATGAGGTTATTTTCTGGGTGGCCTATTTTATGTCTCTTCTCTTCCACCTAAGTACAATTGTACTGTGTGCTATTTGTCGATTAGTTGTACTGTGAAAGGGACAGAAAATATTACATATTGATAACCTGTGTGGGGGTTTATTCATTAAGCTATAGGCTCTTGTTTCTTTTAGGAACAAACATCAAGCAAAAGTTCCTTTGGAAATTTTGTCTCTGGAATCTACTCCTTTCAAAGAAAACAAAGCCATAATCTGTAGGCAATTTATGGCTCCTTCATAAAAGCACTGCAGCATCTAAACTCCCATAGCATCTGGCAGCCGGCTGCATTTTATTTTATTTTATTTGCATGAGTAACAATATATTTTAAAATGTAATACAATTTAAATGCTGATAAAGGTGCTGGAATATTTGTTAGAAAATGGTCACAGTATTATATATTTTTAAAAATCAGGAATATATTGAAAGATATCTTGATAATTCTATCTTAAAAAATGCATTTTGTAGAGAAATTTGACCAGCATGATTCAGATTGCATGTCTACATGAAATAAATTTATCATCCTCTTATTAAATTATCCTCACTCGTTACCTCCATAGACATAACTTTAAAGCAAATGGGGCTAATTGCATGCATAGGGTATTAATATTTAATCACCCTAGTATTTCATTATCTAAGGATGTTTATGTAACTTTTTGTGCTTTTAGACTTTCTCTCAGAAAACCACTAGTATAACGAGGATACATTACAAACTATTATATGTTATTAACATTTGAGTTTGGACATGATCAAAAATAGACTGAAAGTATTTAGATAGCTCTGTGATACTCCATTGTTCATTAGTGTGCATGTAGTTAATTTTGAGTGCTTTTTACTTGCAAATGTTTCATGCATTTAATAGGTTCAATAATTTTCAACAGACTGTGGAAGCATGGATTAATTATAAAATAATTTAATTCAAAAACTGAAATGGCTGAAAGAGATAGGAGATGTCTTAGCCTGCTGAGCTTACTGAGTGATTTATGTCATAGGTGGAGCAAAATTTATTCTTTATTTTCCCAGAGGGCTGGGGTTATGCAACTGCTCTGGCTAGACTTCTCTCCCACCAGTAGTTTTAGGAGACCAGATTATACTTTTAGGGTTCTTTGTAGGAAGGCTGAGGAAAGAACCAATGCAATGATGGAATGCCACGAGAGATGTGACCCAGTGCCTCTTCTGTAACATCTGAGTCTTTAGTAAACTTCATCAAAGTGACAAGATGCTTGACTTACATTTTTTTTTTTTTTTTTTTTTTTTTAGAGATAACTGTTACTGAAACCAGATGGCAAGAGCAGAGACAATGAAAGATTGGTGAAGTAAGGATGCGTGAATAGAAAGTAGAAGCCCCAGGCTGTGATAGTAGAGTTTGGATCAAGTTCAAGAGTAGTTGGCTTCACTTTACAGGGCTTCAGTTATATTGAGCAACAACCACTTTTATTCTTCCTACCTATGGCTCTCTTCTCACCTCTATAACTTAAGTTTATCATTTATTTTCAATTCTCATCAGTTGTTCTGCTTTCATAAAACTGAGACTTCCAGCAGATATCCAAAATAAAATTTCTTGTTGCTATTCTATGATGATTCTGTGCTGATTTCTCATTTAACAAAACTAAGTGAATCTCTTCTATTTCAGCATTCTGTAGCACATTCATTTAATAATGACTCTAATAATAAACTTCACATTTTGCCATCATTCTACTTTGACTTAGTAAGAAGTGTAACATTCTGCATCTTCACCAACAATGTGGCCATAAAAAAGAGCATCAACATGAGATAATTTATCTACCTACGCACCAATTCACGTCTTTGCTAGGTGAGTTTCTCCCTCTAATGTGAAAAAAGTAAAGAGAAATAGAAGCCTAAGGATGTAATTAATGTCAATTTTGCATATCTTTTCTATAATTCAATTTTTAAAAAATCTGTGTGTGCATAGTTAAGACAGTAGATTTGTAGCACTTTTAAGAATATGTCCAACGGCTTTGAGTTTAGAAGATAGTAGCGTAATCAGAAACTTTCCAGAACAGTTTTCAAGGTTCTATTTAATCTCAGGGCCTACAAATCTAGCCAGGTATATTTAGCTCACTTTTCCGGATCGCTGTAGACAGGCATACAATAGATGGGCAAGAATGATTCTGGTGTCCATCAGTACATGGTACGTTACACTCTTGGAAAGTACCTACCTATTTTCCTCATTTTTTTAAAGAGGGTAATTTCTCTTTCCATTTGAAGTCTCTTCTGTCAGCATTTATTCTTGCAAGAAACACCATCTTTAATATTCCATGATCAATTCTTATTTCTGCCTATAGTGTGACATGAGTAGTAATTTCTCTCACTAACAAGTTTTCTTTGTTAACTAGAGTTTCAATGACAAATTACCATAGAGTGGGTGGCTTAAACAACAGACATTTATTTCTCACAGTTTTGGAGACTCGGAAGCCCAAGATCAAGACCTCAGCAGATGCAGTCTGTTGAGCGCCCTCTTCCTGGTTTATGGACAGCCACCTTCTTGATGTATCTTCACATGTTGGAGAGAAACAGCTCTCATCTCTTTATGTTCTTATAAGGGCACTAATCCCACCATGGGTAACTCCATCCTCATGACCTCATCTGAACTTAATTACCCTCCACAGGCTCCATCTTACAATAACAAAACCAGTTTTATCTTCATAGGGTACTCTGCTACATTTAATACTGCCATTTAATCACATTGAGTGTGTCTAATTAAATGGATATAAAGAGATAAAAGACAGATTGAGTTAAAGAGACCAGTGCACTCAGACTGTGTGCTACTTGGCTAAAATTAAATTCTGGTTTCATCTTTGGCTACAAAGCCCTTTTTGGGTTTTCTGGACTGCTTCTCTTGTTATGTTGAATAATAGAGATCCCCAATCTTGAGTTTAAAAAAGGATACTTTTTAATGCCTAAGGACTTTGAGGCCAAATACATTTGTTTTGGCGAGAAACATTTCTGGGAGGGTCTGGGAGGAATGTGGCAGCAAAGGGCAAATACTAAGTGGGGGCATAGCCAGCTCAGAAAAAGGGAAGGAGCACAGATGAGGAAATCCTGGAGCATGGGAGGAATCCAGAGGCCAAACGCTCTTTCCTAAACTGGATATCAGCAGGAACCAAAGAAAGCAGAAATGAACCTGATTACTTTAGGAGTCTTGATCTCCCTGGTATCTCTCTCTTTCCCTTTTTTCCTTTCTCCCGCTCTTCCAACCATCTCTCATAGACCCTACTTCCAATATTTATTGAGCAATTCTTTGATGCTGGACTTTAAGTCATGGGGATACAAGGTGACACTGACCTTGAGGAGTGAACTGATATCTGTGATAAAAATCATGAGGGAGTGAGTACAGGGTGCTTGAAAGGCATGTCAAAAAGGGCACACCTCAAGATTAGGAGGTAGTAAAACCTTCTGAGACAGAGGGACAGAACATGGTTTTAGGGTGGTTTTAAGTGGTTCATAAAACAGTCAATATAACTAGAATCCAGAGTAATTAGTTGTATGTGTCAGGGGGTGGCAGAAGAGGAGCAGTGCAATGAAGGGATACATTACAAGGTATGGCTTAGAAACCCAAAGTTGGAGAAATAATTAGGGACCAGTCATAAAGCTCTTTTAAAATATAATAATTTGGACATTATCTTGAGGACATTAGGGACCTGCTGAAGGGTTTTAATCAAGAAATGATATGGTTAGATGTGTGTTTTCAAAAGATCACTTTGGCTGCCGCATAGAGAAAGGATCAGGAGGAAATGAAATTTATCTATTATTCATTAAGGTACTGAAATTCGTTGGAAAGCATTTTCACAGACAAACCGTCTCTTCATTTACTCAACAAATGTAAAAGAGAGATTTAAACCTTTTGTTTTATGACTTAGAAAGGCCATATTTAAAACAAATAAAAATGAAAGAAAAAGCAGCCATATTTGTGCATGCATGATGCTTACTTTTCCGATTTGAAAAGTAGTTTTCTAACATTTCTTCCCCACATATCTCCAGGCACATGTATTTTCTATCACTAAAGTGTTTTAATTCTGTATAGATTTTTTTTTAAAGAAAAGCAGCAATAACCAAAACAAAAAAAAAAAACAACAACAACAAAAAACCCACTGAAAAAACCATTAAGAGTAACCTACATGACCCATTGCTAAATGTTGTCTGAAATGGAAATGTGTCCTTATGAAGGCTTGTGAAAGTTATTTGCCAAAGCTTGAGCAATACCTCTCATTTTAGAGTCATCCTTAGTTGATGAAGACCAAACACCAGTCTGTCTGACACTGAACTCTGAGCCGCAGCATAGTGCTCTCCAACTGATAATGGTGACTTGGTCTTTATCACAGGGCCATTACTTCTTGCTTCAAGGTCTTTATGAACAGTAGAGTGGTAAGAGCAACCACACGGGATTGACATTATGAGTTTTCAATTTGGAACTTTTCTCTTCCCAAGACAAGTCACAGAGATGGCATTTGGTTCTGCTTCCTCAGGGAATTGCTCACAGCACAGAATTATCACACAGTTTAACACAGCTGGCAGTCTGGGCTCAAGAGGAAACAGAAAAAGATTGGAGAGGATAAACAGCAGGTAGGTCGAACACAGGCTAAGACAGGGACATGGAGAATAAAGAATCTCATTATAAGTTTAGAGATATTTTAAATATCTAGAGGTTTCTTTTCACACTCAGACAAATTCTGTTAAAAATGCAAAGTAGTATTTCATTATTAATCTTCCTATGACCACTTTTAATGTGGGCTTCTAAAACCTCTTCTAATTTATTACTTCTTTCCATCTTTTCACTTTTTTGGAGATTAATAGTATAATATATGACTGTCATTTGGCAGCTGAGGAAACTGAGGTGCAGAAATATCAAGTAGCTTACCAAAGGTCAAATAATTAACAACACGGCAAGGATAAGACTCCAGTTCTGTTTTCTAATCTTAGCCTCTTTTTACTTAGTGGTGGTCAAAGCATATTTGGATATATTCATTAAGTTCTGCAAAGAATAAAAGCACAGAATCCGTCCATAATATCTGTGGTTTGATTATTTGAGCATCACTCCCAATCACCTTTCTGAAGAGTGAGAAAATATTATTAAAGGTGAAGAAAATAATAGAATAAGAAAAGATTTGATTGAAGAGCTTTATTATCAGCATCTTTTCTTAATTTTTCTCTTTTTTTTCTGCCTACACACAAGTTCCCTGTCACCACTCCTGTTTATTTCTTTGCTTTAAGAAGTGAAGAGAGAAAATTGAAAAGAACAGACATGGAAATCTCAGAAACATTTTATTTATTTATTTTTCATTTTTGTGGGTACGTAGTAGGTGTATATATTTCTGGGTTCCATGACATTTTGATACAACATGCAGTGTGTAATTATCACATCATGAAAAATGGGGTATCCATCCCTCAAGCATTTATCCTTTGTGTTGTAAATAATTCAATTATATTGTTTTAGTTAGCTTAAAATGTGCAATTACATTATTTTGACTACAGTCATCCTGTTGTGCTATCAAGTACTAGGAACTATTCATTCTTTCTAACTATTTTATATACTCATTAACCATACCCATCTCCCCCCAACCCTCCACTACCTTTCCAAGTCCCTGGTAACCATCCTACTCTCTATGTCCATGTGTTCAATTGTTTTGAGTTTTACATCCTACGGATAAGTAAGAATATGTGATGTCTGGCTTTTTGTGCTGGGCTTATTTCACTTAACATAATGACCTCCAATTCCATCCACATTGTTGCAAATGACAGGATATAATTATTTTTTATGGCTGAGTGGTACTCCATTGTGTATAAGTACCATATTTTCATTATCCATTTATCTGTTGATAAACCTTAGGTTGCTTTTGAATCTTGGCTATTGTGAACAGTGCTGCAATAAACATGGGAATGCAGATATCTCTTGGTTATACTGATTTCCCTTCTTTTTGTATAAACCCAGCAGTGGGAGTGCTATATCATATGGTAGCTCTATTTTTTTTTTTTTTTTTGAGACAAAGTCTCGCTCAATTGCCCATGCTGGAGTGCAGTGGTATAATCTCGGCTCACGGCAACTTCTGCCTCCCAGGCCCAAGCCATTCTCCTGCCTCAGCCTCCCGAGTAGCTAGGATTACAGGTGCCCACCACTACACTTGGCTAATTTTTGTATTTTTAGTAGAGATGTTTCACATCTCTACTAAACAGTTTCACCATGTTGGTGAGGCTGGTCTTGAACTCCTGACCTCAAGTGATCTGCCCCCTTCAGCCTCCCAAAGTGCTGGGATTACAGGCGTGAGCTGCTGCGCCCCGCTGGTAGCTCTATTTTTAGTTTTTAAGGAGCCTCCAAACTGTTGTCCGTAGTGGTCGTACTAATTTTACACTCTCATCAATAGTGTAGGAGAATTCCCTTTTCTTCACATCCTGGTCAGTATTTGCTATTGCCTGTCTTTTGGATAAAAGTCATTTTCCTGTGGTGAGATGATATCTCAAGGTAGTTGTCATTTGCATTTCTCTGATGATCAATATGTTGAATATTTTTTCTTAAAAATGCCTGTTTGCCGTTTGTATGTTTCCTTTTGAGAAATGTGTATTCAAATCATTTGCTCATTTTTTGACTGGATTATTAGATTTTTCCTATAGAGTTGTTTGAACATTTTACATATTTTGGTTATTAATCCCCTGTCAGATGGTTAGTTTGCAAATATGTTCTCCAATTCTGTGGTTGTCTGCTTACTTAGTTGAGTGTTTACTTAGCTGAGTAGAAACTTTTTAATTTGATGTGATCCTATTTGTCCTTTTTTGCTTTGGTTGCCTGTGCTTGGTTATTACTCAAGACATTTTTGCCCAAACTAATGTCCTAGAGAGTTTCCCTAATGTTTTCTTTAGTAGTGAGAAATTTATTTAACCTAAATATGAGAGTATCAAATATGTCCACAGCGTTGGGGTAGACCCTAAAGAGGGGAAACAGAGTTAGGTTTACTGGAGGGCTTGCATCAGTGAATTTCATTCAGTTCCCATAGTACATATGGGAACTACTGGGAGGATTCAAGAAAAAAAGTAAAACCATCAGACAAAATTCTCTCATTACGGAAGGTTGCCATCTAACTAAGGAAACACACTGTATACATTTGAAATAGCTAAGTAACAGCACAGGATAATATGTGACAGGTGTAAAAATGAGTGAGTTTGGTTACATTTCATTTTGCTAAAAGTATTTTAAAAATCCCTTCAAACTATGAAGCAAAAAGGGAATTAGAAGGATATCAGAGTGTCCTTGCCCAAGGCAGGATATGCAACTAAACATCATAAGAGACTGAAAGACTGTTAGAAAACTAGTCAGCAGCTGCCTTGAAATCTCATCTCGGCTCTGTTCTGCATACCTGCTTTCTTCTTTTTCCATAGATAGGATTTTATTGCTTCGTTGTGCACATATCTAAAAATGGCACTTCTGTGATTCTCCACTTTATACATTTTAAGTTTAAATAATCAAGTCAGAGTGATTAACTATCTCTGAGTCCGAATTTCAGTTATTAGGACAGAGATGCTGACTGGTTCATCACGGGACAAAGTTTTACGATCTTATTCAGTTATCTGTGGCTGTGTGGCAGCACCATATATACAAAATAAATGCTGCTATATACATCTAGGAGAAGGGGGAAGTTATTAAAAAAAAGAAACTCAATCCTAGCAGGATATTTGAAACAGTGTTTATTGGAGAAACTAGTAAAGACATTCAGAAAAAAAAAAAAAAAAACAAGTTATGAACTAAGATATGTTGCTAGAAAGCCATGGGAAACTGGTGGAGCATGAACAATCCATAACATCTGGATAGATGAAAGAGGATGGAGACAAGTGACAGTTATAGATAGAACAAGAAGGTGAAGATAGATAGAACAACAAGGCATGAAGGTGGAGATGAGTCAGGTATGTTTAGTGAGTAATAGGCAATTGGGTTTTCCTGGAGCTGAGTTCATGTTGTAGAGTTTTGAGAAAACCATCAAATACTGTTTAACCGTGGGCCCATTGGGGTGGATTTCTGGTTTCTTTTTATGTTTGTAGATGTAGCTTTAGAAGTTGTCAGCATTAAAGAGCTAGCTTCTCTCAACTTACTCATGAAAAGAGATGAGCTTATTCAGGGATATATTTTTGAAATGTGTAGGGAAGAGGACTAATTATAAAACACAGATGATCATCTACACTGTAGGTATGGGAAATGGAAGAGAACCCTGAGGAAAAGCCTGAAAGGAATGGCTGCAGGGATGGAAGGCAATGGTGTCATAGAGTGCAAATAAGATAATTTCGAGCACAGAGTAGTCAGCAGGTCAGTCCCAGAATTAAAATAAAATAAGACTGGAGAATTATTCACTGGATTTAACAATTAGGAAGTGACTAGAGACTTTACATACAAATATGTGGATAATCTGTGGAGAAGACAAATATGTAGGTCAGTGTGCAAATGGTAGGACATGGACAATGGAGAAATAGACTGCACCATTCAGAAGATATCTGTGAGAAGGACAGGAGTGGAGAGAAACCACTGGGAACTGGACATGGAGGCAAATAACTGGGGAAAGATTTAATAGAGGGAAGAAAATTGAGCATGTTTGTTAACTGAAGAGAAAAAAAATAATGGGGGGAATTTATAAAAGGATTTGAGTGTTTGGAATTTTTGAGGGTGCATTTTGGCAGAAACAGTTGGTTAAGACTGAGAAGAGGTTATTTGATTTGAGAATTAAAACCATAAAGGGATGTTCCATATTGCTTGTTGGTTTCTCACTTCTGTTTACACGATGATATTAAATCCATCAAACCAAGGTGTAAGTTCAGCCGTCCAAATATTGTTGATCCACTCTTCAGAAATGGGGAATTGGAGCCACAAAATTAAATAGTTTGCTGGAGGTTACACAGTTATTATGGTACAAGAATTCAAACTCAGGTTCCAAAACTTTATTTCTGGTGCTCATTTGGTTTTATCAAGATTTCCAGTATTTGCATATCTACAGTTATAGTGGATAACTACAGTTATAATGAGAGTACAGGACAGATTTCATGGTTTTAGGTGAGTGGTAAAGTAGAAATTACACGTATAGACCGTGTTTTGGGAAGCTTAAAAGTAAAAGCAAAGCAAACTTGAACACAGTAGGGATATGGCACTTTTTATGGCTTCTCACCTTGTGGCGATAGTGTCATAAGGAGAAGTACCAGTGGTGATGACGGTGTCATAAGGAGAAGTACCAGTGGTGATGACGGTGTCATAAGGAGAAGTACCAGTGGTGATGACGGTGTCATAAGGAGAAGTACCAGTGGTGATGACGGTGTCATAAGGAGAAGTACCAGTGGTGATGATGGTGTCATAGGAGAAGTACCAGTGGTGGAGTTCCTGGGGATGAGGAAGAAGAAAATGGTCAAGTTCAAAGTTTTGATAAAGACAGCATAGGTGGAGCGGTCAGCTTCAGAAAAGAATAGCCGTGGGTCCACCTCGGTGAGAAATGATGACATTTTGAGACAAATTGGTTAACTAGCTCCTCTGTCCCTGTTTTCTCCTTTGACAATAGATAATAATAAGCAAGCCACAAGGCTGTCGTGAGAATAACATTAGAAACTATAGATATATATAACTGCCTAGATCACAGTAAGGATTGAATTTTTGGTGGCTGTAACTGTCATTACAAATGATAGTACACTAGAGACAGTGGTACTCACCTACCATTCCATCAGCTTGCTGATATTTTTATACCCCTCGCAGGGAGCTTGGTCTACATGACTCATTTTGGTCAATGGGCTGTGAGGGAAAGTGATGTAAATTCCTTCTGGAACAAAATTGTAAAGATCTAGTGTGTGACTTTTCCAGGTGTCTTTTCCTCTAACCAGCAAAAATGGAACATTCCAGATGGTAGAGGCATTGTCAGCCTGCATAGAATACATTTCCCCTTTAAGTGCCTCCCTGACTAGCATTAGTCATATACCGTCATGAAAACACACACACTTTTCTTATGTTTCAGGGTTAATTTGCTGAGTCTGCATTACCTGGCCTATCCTGTTACTACTACCGCTAGGCTCATGGCAATTTCACATCTCATACCTCTTGTTTCTAAGAATACATGTTAAACTAGAGCTTAGCTATAAAATATTCCTATTGAACATTTTGAGAATCCACTGTAAAGTCCAATGTACTTACATTCTCTTCAAGGCAATTCATAAACTATTATTTGAGTACCAGGTGCACTTCACTGAGAGCTTAGAACACAACTTTAATAATAATAACAATAGCAAACATTTTTTGAACAGTCCTTAGTCCAGATGTAGTTTAGCCTCACAAATAGATTATGAGTTGAGTTCTACAATTAGCTTCATTTTACAAATGAGGGAACTGAGGCTCTGGGAGGAGAGGTTAATTACTTTACTAAAAACATAGAACTAATGAATCATAAAGCCAGAATTCTAAATAAGATGCTAGAATTCCTACTTTCAATCAGTACATTGTACTTTTCCCCTACTCCATTATATCTACCCTAGGGAGTTTTACAATCTCTGGAAAGAATTCTAAAATTGTAGGCCATGTATTGGGCGTATCAGAGTTAGCTGAGAAACTTATGCAAAAATGGATATTCTTGAGCACTTCCCAGACTTGCTGAATAAGAGGGTCTGTGCACAGAAATTTACAATAAACGCTAATTCTGACAAACGATGACAGATATTTCTGTTTATCAACCAGAGATAGCATGCTGTGGAGTTCACTTGGTTCCAGAAACTTTAAAACATATGGTTCTTGGCCGGGTGCAGTCACTCACGTCTGTAATCCCAGCACTTTGGGAGGCCGAGGCGGGAGGATCACTTGAGGTCAGGAGTTCAAGACCAGCCTGGCCAACATGGTGAAACCCCATCTCTACTAAAAATATAAAAACTAGCTGGGCATGGTGGTGGACGCCTGTAATCCCAGCTACTCATGAGGCTGAGGCAGGAGAATTACTTGAACCCAGGAGACGGAGGTTACAGTGAGCTGACACAGTGCCACTGTACTCTAGCCTCAGTGACAGAGTGAGACTCTGTCTCAAAAACAAAAAACAAAAAAAAACCATATGGTTCTCTACACATTAAAAACAGTTGTGAATATTTTTCACTATTTCAATTATTTATGTTGAGACTTAACCATTATTTCTGTGTCACGTTATCTAAAATTTTTGTGAGCAACAATCACATAACATGGGACTGAATTGTATCTTATTTCCAGTTTATTTACTTTAGGAGACGATTATTGTCTCTCCACTGTGTCTCAGGACATGTTGAGAATGTCTCTACTTTTCTTGTCCATGGCCAGCAATTCCTTTCAGCTCGACATCTTACTCTGAGCCAGATGACCACCGTTGTTATGGAATCTAATGATGGCCTTGCCATTGGTGGTCAGCTTGCTACTTGGTTACCTTCTCTCCTCCACTCCTTTTTAGTACTTATTCATGGGAAGTTAGAGTCCAGTGTTATTCTTGATCCTGAAATGCATTTATTATCAGACTCTGAGCAATATGGCAACATACACTTTGGACAACCCTTAGATAAAGATTAAGTTATTCCAGCAAACATAAATTTTTGGAAGTTTAAGTTTCTTTTTCTGTCTACCTCTCCCCTCCATCACATGCCGAGATGAGAAGCTATGCTCATCTCTGGATAACAGACTTTTTCTGGATTAGCCCAGAAAGGAAACACACACACACACGCCATCACCACCACACCACCACCACCATCACCACCTACAAACTGGCACCTTGATATTGAGTTATATTTGGCCCATTAAAAAAAGGAAAACATAGGAAAGCAAGCAACATCTGTATAATCATTTGCCACTATAACATTGGACATAACATGTTCTTTGAGGTCACATTCCCTGAGAACCTGATTGAGGGATCACTGGCAACTATGAGATCTGAACATTTCAGTGAGGTAGCTGTAACAGGTTCTTTTTGCTGAGCTTTCATTTTACTCTTGTTAAATATTTTCAGGGACTATAACCTATAGAAAGCTATTGACACTCCTATCTATACTCAAGATAGCTAAATGTAAAATAAAAAGTTATTTTAAGCATCTGTGTAATACTTTGAAATACACAGAGGATTTTTTTCTGCTTGCTTTGCATAATTTCTGCACTCAGCAATACTATCAAAGAAAAAATGAGCTCTTTTCTTTCAGCTGTTACATGCCTGGTTTGTTAAATAAGATCCCCTAGCCTCATTAGATCAAGAAAGAAGACTGTGACCTCTTGTGGAGTCTAGGGGGAGCATTTTATTGCAAGAAGAACCATATGGCCCAAAGTACATAGGAATATATATTCTCTGATCACAGCAGCTAGGTAGGAGTGGCTTCTTTGTACTCTGACTCTGACATCCAACATCATTATCATGTGTCTGCTGTGATCTTAAAACTCATAGATATTGCCCTGTTGTATGATGTGTAATTTATTCAGTATGTATATTTAATGCACAGTGTATGTCAGGCATTTATTATGTGCCTAAAATTACAGAGTTAAACAAAACCCAGTGACTGCCTTTAAGGAGTATAGCCTTCTAAGGAATTGCATAAAAGTAAATACATGATTACGATGTAATGTGAAATAGCATTAGCAGAGATTTGTACATAGTGTTTTTAAATCTCAGATGTATTTGTATATACCTTTTCTTCTAACTAACTTGTAAAATTTCAGAATACATTTACTTTTTAATTTATTCACTGTATCCATTTTCATAATAACTTGAATTTGTTTGAATGGTCTTCAGTATTTGTTTATTTTGTTTCACTTTGGATTTTATTTTTTAATACTTCCTAACTGTAAGAGTATAACCTCTAGAATTCCTTAAATATTATTTTTTTGAAATTAAAACAAACACAGAAGATAAACTACCTCAGAAATTTATATGTCAATGAAATATCTCAAAATGAACATGACCATGTAACCACACCCTGGAGTGGTGTGCTGGAGATGGCTTCCATTAATTTTTGCGAGTTAATTGTTAAATATTCTGGTTGTTCAACTGCTTGAAATTGAGTATGGCAGAAATATTCGACTATCAAGTCTTTTGCTTCCAGGAAGCAAGTTGCTAAACATTTATTATCATAGATTAATCTCTGAAGATTAATAAAGAGAACATCACCAGCTTCCCTGTAGCCATGCCTGTGCCTATTCCCAATTACTAATCACTCCATCTTCAAGTTAACCACTAACTTGACTTCTAATACAGTAGGTTAATTTCACTGTTTTGGAATCATACATTAAGAGAAAAGAAAAGATTCATTGGAGTCTGAAAACAAGCAATTTTGGCAACTCTCTTTAAATAAACAAAAACAAAATTATAAATACAAAATTAGGCACAGAGCCTTAGATGAAATCTGAGCAAGTTAAGGGAACTTCATTATCTTCATAGTAAATCCAACTGCATTAGGGTATGTATTCTTTTTTTGTCTAACTTCTTTCACTTAGCTCTGTAAGAAATCCATCTATGCTTTTGCACATAGCGGAAACCATTAGTATGGCCTCTTTGTTGTTTCAGTTTACTATTATGTGGTTTATTCTACTGCTGAGCATTATTGTTTTTAATTTGAGGCTCCCACCAGTAATCTTTCTTTAATGGTGCATCACATGACTTTTGGTGTGCAAATGTTGCACTGTGTTAGAAGTATATCTATGAGTGAAATTGTGACATCACAGCCTGTTCATACATTCAGCTGTAGTAGACATTGCCAAATAGTTTTCCTGAGTGGTGGTACAAGTGTACAGTCCCAAAAGCAGTGTGTAGAAGTTTCAGTTCTACATTCTTGACAAAACAAGGGATTGTGAGAATTACATTTTGGCCATTTTAGGGTTTGTGTGATGACCCATTAGCTTTAGATTATTTTCACATGAGTTTTGGCCCTTTGGATATTTTCTTCTATGCAATTGTTTTGTGCATTGAAAAAAATTAAATTATCTATTTTTAATGATTTATAGGAGTTCTTTTTGTATTATGGATATAAGTTCTTCGAGGGGTACATCCAATGCAAATATTTTCTTTATTCATTACTTTGGGTTTTTTTTCTTAAAGGTTTTTTGTTTGTTTTTTAAACAATGCAAAGTTCTTAATTTTGTAGAAATTAAATTAAACATTTTAATAGCTAGTGCATTATTCATTCTGTTTCTGAAAAATTTATCTACCCAAGATCATTAAAGATATTCCCCTATGTTACTTTCTAAAAGCTTTATTATTTTACCTTTCAATTACTGAAAAACGCCTATCATTATTATGGAAGATTTTTCTATGTCTCTTTTAGTTTGGTCAAGTTTTGCTTTATATAATTTGAACCCATCATTCATTGCAGAAAAATTTAGACTTATATTCCTGGTGAATTGATGTTCCTTCATCTTCAGGGATGTGTCTTGCCTCAAAAACTGTCTTTATTTGTATGCTTATAATAATGTCCTTTTATTTAGTATTCACATTGTAAACTTTTCCCTTCCTTCTACTTTCAATCTACTTGCATCCTTATGTTTAAGGTGTATCTATTGTGTCTACTGTTGTTTTTTTTTAATCCAATCTGACAAGTTTTGTCGTTTAATAAGAGTATTTAATTCATTTACATTTAATAAAGCTACTTATATATCTGAACTTAAATCTGCTACCTTCCAATTTGATTTATATTTCTCCAATATGTTCTGTGTTCCTTTTTCTATGGTTTCCTTCTTATTGTATAGATCATTTAAAATAGTTTACGTTTTTCCCTATTGCTTGTTAGTTATGCGTGTGTTTATTTTTGTATTACAAGAAAAAGAAGTTTGTTTTTCCTTTGTATGCTGAAAGAGATTGCATAGAATTGGAATTAGTTGTTGTTATGTGTATGATAGAATTCACCAATGAAGCGTCTGTCCCTGAAGGTTTGGTGGTGGTGGTGGTGTGTGGGGAAAATAATTATGAATTTGATTTCTTTAGCTATTAAACTACTCTTTCTCCTTGAGTTAGTTTTGGTCGTTTTTTGTGCCTTTCAAAAGTTGACTACTTCATTTAAGTTTTTGACTTTATTGCCTAATATTACATTTTCATAATGTTATCATTTTAATGCATGTAGGATTGTTTGTGATTTTCTCTCTTCCATTCTTAACGTAGGTAGCTTTTGCCTTTCTTTTTCCTTGAATAGTCTAGCTTGAGGTTAATCTTTTTTATGTATGAGTTTTTGGTTTTATTGTTGTTCTCCATTGTTTTTCTCTTTTCTATTTCATTGATTTCTGCTCTGTTTATTCCTCCTACTTTGAGTTTAGTTTGTTTTTTTCTTGCTTTTAAGGTAGAACTTCAGATGACCAGTCTTAGGTCTTTATTATTTTAAAGTTACAATTTTTAAAAAGGTATTGAGAATTGTTTTATGCACCAGCACAGGCCTGTCTTGGAGAGTATTTTATGTGCACTTAGAAAAATAATGTGTATTCTCCAAATGAGTTGAGTATACTGAAATGTTAATTAGATGCATACTTATTTTGTTCCTACTCATTCTATGCATTACTGAGGAAGGAGTCTTGAAATTTCTAGCTCTAATGGTTGGATTTGTTTTATCTTTATGTCTGTTAGTTTTGTTTCTCGTATTTTAAAGCTCTAATTTTAGGTACATAAACATTTATGTATTTTTATTTCTTATTTAAGAGTTGGCTCTTTTAAATAGTTAATGATAATAGGCTTAGTGCCCTTTTAACAGAGGCCCAAAAGAGACCCCTCACCCTTTCTGCCTTCTGAGGACACAGCTAGAAAGTGCTATTTATGAACTAGAAAGCAGTTCCTCATCAGACAGCAAATCTACCAATGCCTTGGTTTTAGACTTCCCAGCTTCCAGAGCTATGAAAAATAAATTTATATTGTGTATAAGCTACTCAGTTGATAGTATTTTGTTATGGTATCCCAAACAAACTAAGAATATATTAACACTTTAAAAAATTATTTAAAAATTAGTTTATAATATGGTAAATACTAGTAGATAGAACCCATATAAACAAGCTCTTTAGAGTCATCAACAATTTTAGACTAAAGGCTTTCTAATGGAAAACCACTGCTCTAAGTTTTATTATAGGCACCTTTAGGATTACCACTGAGTCTACCTGCAAGTAACATTATTCCTCATTGTGTATAGTATAAGAGCCTTGAAACAGTATGCTTTCATTTTTTCCCTCCATTTTTTGTGCTGTTATGATTATACACTTTATATATGTAGAATGTTTTATCTTTAAATATTATTTTACATTATCCTACACATTTACCATTTTGAGTAATCTTTATTTCTCTAGGAAGATACAAAAATTTCCTTCAGGTGTCATTTTTCCTTTTCTGCCCAAAGAATTTCCTTTAACATTTCCTGGAGTGTGGCCTGCTGTCAATGAATTCTCCCCAGACAGAGAAATCTTCATGAGTCATAAAGATCAGTTAGTTTTGATGAGTGACAGAATTAGAGCACACATACAAAATAGGAGAGAGATATTTTAGAGCCAGAGTTGGCAAGATTTAGCAACTCATTGAATTGAATTGAGTGTAACATGCTAACACACCTCTTAAACATCACAGCCAATGAAATAAGAATAAAAGAGTGGGCCGGGCGCGGTGGCTCAAGCCTGTAATCCCAGCACTTTGGGAGGCCGAGGTGGGCGGATCACAAGGTCAGGAGATCGAGACCACAGTGAAACCCCGTCTCTACTAAAAATACAAAAAATTAGCCGGGCGCGGTGGCAGGCGCCTGTAGTCCCAGCTACTCAGGAGGCTGAGGCAGGAGAATGGCGTGAACCCAAGAGGTGGAGCTTGCAGTGAGCCGAGATCGCGCCACTGCACTCCAGCCTGGGCAACAGCGTGAGACTCCGTCTCAAAAAAAACCAAAAACAAAAAAAAACCAAAACAAAACAAAAAAAGAATAAAAGAGTGAATACTGAGAAAGTATATTCAAAAGCGTTATTATAATTGGCAGATCGTAAGATTGTCTATTCGGAAAACCCAGCCCAGAATCCACCAAAAATCACAAAACTTATTAATTGAGTTAATGTAGGTGTGTAAATATAATAGCTTTCCTATATACAAGAAATAACCTGTTAGAATATACAACGGTAAACAACATCAGAAGCAAGAAATAACCTGTTAGAATATATAATAGTAAACAGCAGCAGCAGCAACAAAAACAATTACAAAAATGCTTGATCAAAATACAACAAGCACCTAAAACACCTGAGGTAAGAAGCAAGCTAATAAGGAATGTAAAGAGTCAATGAGAGGACAACTATAAAGGACTTGAAGGAAAAATTAATAATTAGAAAGATATACTTTGAAATATGAGGTTTAATATTTTAAATTTGTTCATGATCAACAAATCTAGATTGAATTAATTCACAATAAAAAATCAAGTGGATCGATTTGGTGACAAGATAAAATGATCCTAAAGCTTACTTTGAATGAATGAGAGCATAATATGAACAATACATTTTTCTAAATGCTAAGGATACTTGTCCTATCAAATATTGACAAATATTATAAAGTCACAATAATACCAGTACCAGAAGGAATAGATGTATTAGTGAAATAAAATAAAAATCATGGCCATATTTAAGTGTATATTGGGATTTATTTTATGATGAATATGGACCAAATTGGTGGGAAAATAACAGATGTCAGTATTGAACAAAAATGTTGCAATTTTAAAAAAATAAAATTAGATGTCTACTTCATAACATATGTTAAAATAAATTTCAGCTCTTGAATCATTTTTAGTAAATTTTTTGGCATCTTTGGATACAGATTCAATGCTATTCTTATCAAGTAACCAACATCATTTTTCACAGAATTAGAAACAACTATTTTAAAATGTATATGGAACCAAAAAAGAGCCTGAATAGCCAAAGCAATGCTAAGCAAAAAGAACAAAGCTGAAGGAATCACACTACCCAATTCCAAACCATACTATAAAACCACAGTACCCAAACAGCTTGATATTGGTACAAAAACAGACACATAGACCAGCGTAATATAATACAAAACTGAGAAATAAAGCCACACATCTACAACCATCTGATCTTTCTCAAAGCTGATAAAAACAAGTAATAGGGAAGGGATTCTCTAGTCCATGAATGGTGCTGGGATAACTGCCTAGCCATATGTAGAAGATTGAAGCTAGACTCCTATGTTTCACTGTATACAAAAATTAACCAAAATGAATTAAAGACTTGAAAGTAAGACCTCAAACTATAAAAATCATGGAAGACAACCCAGGAAATACACTTCTTGACGTGGGCCGTGGCAAATAATTTTTTGGCTAAGTCTCCAAAAACAGTTGCAAGAAAAACAAAAATAAACAAGTGGGATATAATTAAAGAGATTCTGTACAGCAAAAATAAACTATCAACAGAGAAAACAGACAACCTACAGACTGGGAGAATGTATTTGTAAACTATGCATCTGACAAAAGCCTAATATCCAGAATCTATAGGGAACTTAAAGAAATCGACTACCAAAAAAAATCCCAAATAGCCCCATTAAAAAAATGGGTGAAGGATGTGAACAGACAGTTGTCAAAAGAAGACATGCAAGTGGCCAGCAAACATATAAAAAAATACCCATTATCACTAATCATCAAGGAAACGCAAATCAAAAACCACAATGAGATACCATCTCACACCAGTCAAAATGGCTACTGAAAAGTAAAAAAAAAAAAAAACAACAGATGCTGGTGAGGTGTTGTGGAGAAAAAGGAATACTTACATACTCTTGATGGGAATGTAAATTAGTCCAGCCACTGTGGAAAGCAGTCTGGAGATTTGTCAAAGAACTTAAAACAGAGCTACCATTTGATCCAGCAATCCCCTTTTCCAAATGAAAATAAATCATTCTGCCAAAAAGACGTGCACTTGTGTGTTTATTGCTGTGCTCTTCAAATAGCAAAGACATGGAATCAACTCAAGTGCCCACCAGTGATAGACTGGATAAAGAAAATGTGGTACTTGTATACCATGGAACACTATGCAGCCATAAAATAGAATGAAATCATGTCCTTTGCTGCACCATGGATGGAGCTGAAAGCCATAATCTTAAGCAAATTAATACAGGAACAGAAAACCAAAGACTGCACATTCTCAGTTAAAAGTGGGAGCTAAGCATTGAGCACATTGACATAAATATGGAAACAGTCGATTTTGTGGACTACAAAAGGGTGGAAGGGGGTGAGACTGGGTTAAAAAAACACCTATCAGGTACTATGCTTACTAGTTGGGTGATGGGATCTATACTCCAAATCTCAGCATCTTGCAATATTCTCATGTAACATATTTGCACATGTACCCCATTATCTAAAATAAAATTTGAAAAGAAAAACTTCTAGACAGATTAGAGATTTGAATGTAAAAATAAAACCAACACATTACTAGAAAAAAATATTAGATATCTATTGTCTTGAGTTTGAGGATTTTCTAACATAATAACAGAGAAACATGAAGAAAATGCCTTATTTGGGCTTATTTAAATTGTGTGAATCTAAAGCCGAATACCATAAAATTGTATTTATGAATTTAAAATGAAATTGACAACTCATAAAAGCTTATAATAGACAAGGTGTAAATATAATTAATATATGAACCCAGTAAAAAAATATGGGAAAATGTGTATATGCTAATTTGAAAATGGACAAAGCATGTATTCTGGTAATTTGTAAATTAACAAATATGATGGACAAAGAGACAGATGGCAAGATTTTTAACCTCAGAAGTCATGGAAGAAGACGTTAGAGGTAAAGATCAGGCCACTTGAAAGAGCACGCAGGATATGTCAGACAAGGGAAAATAAAAACAGAAAAGAACAAGGAAAATGTCAAAGATAAGATGTGTGATAAGTTGTATTTATTTTTATTATAAACACTTCATCCTCCTGGGTGAAATATATTAATAGTTTCCTCCACAATGGAATTAGTTTGGCCATGTGATTTTCTTTGACCAAAGAAGTTTTACAAACTACTTTGTTCTTTGTCAGATTTTTTTCTCTCTTGGTTATCATAATGGAGACTGTAACAAATGGAGACTGCTTAGTTTACGTGGATCCAGAGTGAAAAGTTCATGTAGCAGACCCACAGTCAAACTGTGTTGGAAACATAACCTGGATGAGACAAATACCTTTGTTGTTGTAAGTTACTGAAACAATGGGGTGATTTGTTACTTTGTTATATCCTAGTGTGTCCTGACTGATACATCTGGCCTACTTCATGTTTCTGACTTCTTGGCAAATTGACCAACTAGGTAGAGCAAAGATTGTAAATAGAAAATACAAACTGCCAAATAATGTGTACAAGAAAGAGAAGGTTTAGTAGGAGAGAAATGTTAACAGATTAGCTCATTGTGAGTGGGAAGATGTAGGCAGTAAGGGATGAGAAATAAATACAGTGAGAGGAAGAGGGTAATAGAGAGTTGTCAGTTACAACTCTCTATTGTCAATGCCTCAATTAGAAGTTTGTATTGGGTTGAGGACTTGACTTGAATGACAGTATTTCAGCTTGGAAACTACTGCTGTCTGGTTTTATGTTAGTTATATAATTTTTAAGTGTTATAAACTCTCTTGGTTTCTCCACCCTTCTTCCCCTTTTATTCTCAAGATTTATATTGATGCCAAGTCACTAACAACAAGAAAAACAAACATGTTGGAGTTCCTTCAGTTTGGAGTTCTTATTTGGTTTATTTTAATTCCCTGTTTCTGATCTGATATATTGGTCTTTCTATTTATTTATTTTTTCATTCATTCATTCACATCATGGTATACAGAAAGATAATACTTACATAGCAGTTACAGGTAAATAGAAGAGGCTGTTCATGCTGGGACATTACCTAACTGGGCTGGCCAGACTGTACCATGAGCAGAGAGGATCCATGCCTTGGCATACCTGTAACTCACTGAAGGGACCATTGTTGCAAAGCTCTGTGATAAGTAATAGCCTGAAATAAGCAATTGTACAAATGATTTAGCAGAAAGTTTATTCTGGCTAAATTATGATCCCTCTAGCTTATTTATTTAATTCTATCAAGAAGAAGTGCAATGAGATGGACATTATTCATATCACCCACTTTTTTTTTTTTTTTTCTGGCTGGGTCCCACTCTATAGCCCAGGCTGGAGTGTGGTGGCAGTATCTCGGCTTACTGAAACTTACACTTTCTGGGTTCAAGTGATTCTCCCACCTCAGTCTACCAAGTAGCTGAAACTATAGGCATATGCCACCACACCTGGCCAATGTTCGTATTTTTAGTAGACAGAGGGTTTTTCCATGTTGGCCAGGCTGGTCTTGAACCCCTGAGCTCAAGTAATCCTGCCTCAGTCTCCTAAAGTGCTGGGGTTATAGGCATGACCCCCCATGCCCGGTCATATTCATCTGTTTCTTAAAAGTAATCCATTAAAAGTGATGGTAATAAAGGTGTTAAGATATGTCTTCTATTTCAGGAATGGGCCTGAACTGGCCTCCCATCTCAGGATATTAACTTGGATTTACACAATACAGTTGCTCAAACATTCCAGTAGTTACTGCTAAAGGCTTGCTTTATCCTAGCGTGTTCTAATTATCACATTTCCATAATCTAAATATTCCTGGATTCAAGTATAATTCCTCTTTCCTGAGATAAACTCACTTTCTACTCCCGGACATATCTGTTTCTCCAGTTGTCTCGCTCACATTAGTTTGTGTCATTTTGCTCAATTGTATTCTGTTTTTTCCTTTAAAATATGCTTGTCAGGTATGCTATAAAAATAATTCACGGTAAATTGATATTTTATGTGCCCCTCTCTTAAACATTGAGAGATTATTTCTGTACTTTCCTAATACAAATTTATTATGTTTACTAATTATCATTATCTAATTATTTAAATAAATATAAATTATTTAATAAAATATAAATTATATGGGAAAAGAAATGGGATGGAGCAAGAGCATGCTAAATTATCAGTGGTCCCATTCTGTTCCTGTTCCAATTACATCAATCATAGAACTTGTAAGAGCCCTAAACGAGAGTTTTACCCGTAGAATCCTAATAACTTTTTTTTTTTGGACATAGCAGCTGTCCATTTTCCAGGGGCATCTAAAGAATGGAATGATGGCCACAGAGAATGCAGGTAACAGAGAAGCTATGTGTTAGTATAAAGCTTTTTGTATCATAAATAGGACTAGAATGCAGGTGCCCACAGTAGTACCCTACTGCTGGACTAATAAAGTGCACTGGCTCAGCAGTCGTAAAGCTCAGAGTTGCTATTTTTGTTGAAAGATTTCAGACCCATGGTGTGAGACTGAGACACAAACTTGTTTGCCTGTTAGGATGGCAAATACACATGTTTCTTTGAAGTGCATTAAGTGTGATGACACAGGATATGTGCACATCACAACGACAGTGGCATAGCAGGTTGGAAATATCCTGAATGTGAGTACTAACTGCTTTTCTTTCTTATTATTTAATATTTTTTTCTCTTAACTGCCTTGTCTAACCTTTGCTGGATCCTCTCTCTCTTTTGACTTCGTTAATAACAGTGAACCAATGTTGCAGACTTTAGTCCTTATTTTTTCCTTCTCTTCATTTTGAAGTTCAGTATCAGTTGCATTTGATAACACCTACATCTGTGTCCCCAAATCAAAGTTTTCTACTGGGGATCCAGTATTGTATCTTTAATCCCCGACATCTCAAGTTCAACTCGTGCTAAATGCGTTCATAATTGCATCTCTAATATACAACTAATGGTACCATCATTCACAGAAACGCTGAAACTCAACAGCCAAGGTGTCATCACATTGCTTCTTTTTCCTTTGCTCCCTCTAGCTTATTTATTTAATTCTTATTAGTTGTATTTCTTGAATAGTTCTTGCATGTGTCCCCTCCTCTTCATCCCCATCTGTACTGGCCCTTATCACCTCTCACATGGACTATTATAATAACCCCTTGGCTCGAGCTTTCTCCCACTCCAGTGTGTCTTTCATAATGTCTTACCCTCTACACAAAGGATCATGATTCTAAAACACAAATCAGATCCCATCACTTCCCAAGTTTCTCCACTGTCTGGTCCTCAGCATTTGTATTTGTGTGCACACAGGACCTCTGTGACCTGGCATCTCTACTTATCCTGCTGAATCTTCACCTGTATCACTCAGTGCCCCTGGAAATGAGTACAGTCTGCTGCTTCACACCTCTTGGCCATGCATATGCTTCTCATCTGAAGTAGCCCTTCACTCCTTGTCCACTGGCCAAACCCCAATTTTCTATTCAGAAATCAGCCCAAACACCCACCGTGCAAATTCCTGGTTCTTCTTGTGGTTGTATGTTAGGGCTGTCACAGTGCTTTTCTTTCTCAAGCATCATTTTAGCTGTTACCATAGGAATTTTAAGTTTGCTTACTGATCAAATTTTACAATAGACTGTATGCCTCTTTTGAAAAACAACCATGTCCCAGACTCAGTTCAGTGCCTGGCATGTAGTAGATAATCAACAAGCAAGTGTTAAGTATATGAATGAGTAAAGAGATGCATAAGTTTTTGGTTTTAAAATAATTCGGTACCTCCCCTCTTTCTGCTGTACTAGGAGCAATAGTTTGGAGGTGTCTTGGTGATGGATTTATTTTCTTTGCCTGTGGGATTACCAAAGTTATGGCACTTCATAGCTGGTGTGGTGGCACAAGTACTGGTGAGGGCCAAGAACTGGCTATGCTAGGTTTCTTTCCCTTACTTGTACTTTCATGGAATTGAAACATGTTTTTCTATTCTGGTTAGTGCCTTGCATGTCCAGATAGAGACAAAATGATTGGTATTAAAAAGTATTGTTTGATGACATTTTAAAAGAATCTTTGGGTCTTCTAGAAAAAAAAAATTGGTTGTGGTTTTTAAATATAAATATAAATGCAAAATCTATACTGTCTGAGTAATCTGTACAAAGTTTGTATAGTAACCTATGTCTAAGATGGCCTGAAAAATGTAGCTGATTTTAAGCAATTCAGACATCACAGATCACACAATGATGTATTTTTTCAGTCTGTGGGAGGCAGAACTGTAACAGACTCTTGGGGACGAAAAGGGGGCTTATTTTTTTAAACAAAACATGATGTTATACTAAGAGCAAAACTATTGTTTTTGACAAGGCATGTAAGAATTCAGTTAGATCTGACTCAAATGAAAATGAAATGAGCTAGTTTTGATTCAAAAGCTGCGGACGTTGCCTAGTTGTGAAATGAAGGGTCCCTGAGGTTGTAGTCATGGCAACCAGTGTGAGGGAGCTGAGCTTTGAGTGCCCTTGTCCTCCGTCACTGTCAAGTTACAGATTCCGTATTTGGAGGAATGGTGTTGGTAAGTTAGTAACAGGAAAGCACCAACTGAACCATTTCCCACCAACAAACCTGTATTTTGTATAATGAACTAATGGTTATGACTGTTAAGGTACTCTCCTACAAGGTTACAAATTGTAATTATTTCCAATAAAAAACCAGAAGCTTGCTGGGTGCGGTGACTCACGCTTGTAATCCCAGCGCTTTGGGAGGTCGAGGCAGGTGGATCATGAGGTCAGGAGTTAGAGACCAGCCTGACCAACACAGTGAAACCCTGTCTCTACTAAAAATACAAATATTAGCTGGGCGTGATGGTGGGCACCTGTAATCCCAGCTACTCGGGAGGCTGAGGCAGGAGAATTACTTGAATCCGGGAGGCGGAATTTGCAGTGAGCCAAGATTGCACCACTGCACTCCAGCCTGGGTGACAGAGCTAGACTCCATCTCAAAAAGACCTGGTGCGGTGGCTCACGCCTGTAATCCCAGCACTTTGGGAGGCCGAGGCGGGCAGATCACAAGGTCAGGAGATTGGGACCATCCTGGCTAACACAGTGAAACCCCATCTCTACTAAAAATACAAAAAATTAGCCAGGCGTTGTGGCGGGCGCCTGTAGTCCCAGCTACTCAGGAGGCTGAGAGAGGAGAATGGCGTAAACCCGGGAGGCAGAGCTTTCAGTGAGCTGAGATCGCACCACTGCACTCCAGCCTGGGTGACAGAGCGAGACTCCATCTCAAGCAAAAAACAAACCAACAAAAAAAAGCCTGAAGCTTTTGGTTTTAGTTTTCCTGCTCTTTAAGAATAGATCTTGCAAAGGTTATTCTTAATTCATTGCCTTTCCACGTGGGCCTGTGTGTTGGGAAGCTGTTAGTTCTGGCTGTATCATGAAGAGTGTCCTGTCGTTTTCCCGTCTGTCCCTGCCTTGGTTACTCTCTTAACAGCCTCACGCAATAAGCTGTCGGCATCTGAAGAAAGAATTGATGGTACGACAAATTTCTCAATATAGGGATGAGACTGAGGGGACACACAGTCGCTTTCAGGAGGTTTGCCTGAAGTTCTTTTCAGTAAAGATTAGATCCACGCCCTTGACAGGCTCCACAGAGCTGGCAGTGGCTTCCGAAGCAGAATCTTGGTTCCAGCTTTTCCAAAAGCTTCCTCTTACTTTTCTTCTCTTCATTCCCTCTTCACCATCATCATAACAATGTGTACACGGGAAGCTCTTGTGGGTTACTTAACATCACTTAATGATGGTTAGGGTAGGAAAGAATGTTGGAAGCATTAGAAAAGCAGAATAATAGTCACATAATAATAATTTCTGAGCTCTTAATGTAAAACTTTGTGCTAAACACTTTGTATACTATTAGTTTTTTCAATTCTCAGTAATCCAATGAAGCAGATACTATCATCTCTATATTGCAAATGAGAAAATGGATTCTCTGGAAACTTTTACAACTTGTTCCAAGGTCAGCAATTAGCATGTGTCAGAACTAGGACCTCAGCTTTTCTGGATCCAAAGCCTGGAGAAGCTAATTTTTCTTTTGAGCAAAATAAATTTATTTCATGGCAGCTCTGCCATTCTGGAGGCTGGAAGTCGAAGATCGCGGTGCCAGCACAATCAGGCTCTGGTGAGGGCCCTCAGCTTGCAGATGGCACATTCTTACTGTGTCCTTACTCAGTAGAGAGAGTGATCTCACTCTTCCTCTTTTTATAAAGGCACTAATCCCCTCATGGTGGCTCCACCAAAGGCCCCATCTCCAAATACCATCACATCAGGGTTTAAGTCCTCAACATATTAATTTCATAACATGAAGCTGGCAACTAGCCCAAGGCAAGAACTTTGCAGTACCAGTGCAGTTCCCCTATAGAGTCCCGTATGCTAGACTTGCTGAGGGTGGGCTTCCAAAAATGCACAAAAGAATATTCCATATGGTTATAGGGAATGGTCTCAAAAGAGGCAGTTTTAAAAGTTTTAATAAAAAATATAATATGTTGGGTTTGAATGTGAAATAATATGAAAACATACAATGAAAGAATCAGTATCTTTAACCTACCAGATCCCTAGTTTGACAGCTCACAGACTAGTCATCTTAGTACATTTTGTGTATCCATCCAGAAATAGCCTATACATTTGTGAGAATGCCTTTTCTTTTGAGGGCAATTTGATCATATCTATGACAAATTTACTATTCATGTGCATTTTGACCCAGTAATTGTATGTATAGATACATTAGCACAAGGGACTAAAGAGCTATATAGGGGGACATTTAATACATGATGCATGCCATTTATCCTATTTGTTTGTCCTATTTTCACTGAAATGAAAACAAACAAACCTGGGTTTCTTAACCTTTCTATTGCCTCTCAACACCAGGTATTTAGGGAGTTAGGCTGTCAGACTGACCTTAACATGATGCTTGCCTTCTGAATAAGGCTTTCTATTTATTATAGGCCAAGTTCATTAATTTAGTCAGTAAAATTTATTGAATATTTCATATGTGTCATGCAGCGTTTGAGGCACTTGAAATATTTGTGAATTAAACAGATTAGAACTCGGCTCCTATAATTTAGTGAAAGATAAAAGTCAACAAACAAACAAATAAGATTATTGTAGGTGGTTATTCATGTTCTGAAGGGAGAAAACCCAGTGATGGAAGGTGACTTTAAGTATATATTCAAGAAGATAAGGTGATTAGGGAATAACTACTTATGAGGGAAACATTTGCTGTATGACTTGAATGATGGGAAAGGGGCACCCCATCATGAATTAGGCTGGGACATTATCTAGCAAAAGTTCTGAGAGAGGAACTTACTTAGCATGTTTTAGGAATTGAAAGGTCAGCATAAATGAGGCAAAGGAGAAATGAAAAAAAGAATGGCACAAGATAAAATTGAAGAAGTGAGCAAGGGTCAGATCATGTGGGATAATGCAGATCTGATAAAAAGATTAGATTTTATCCTAAAGGCAAAAAGGAAATTTTAGAAGATATTAAGCAGAGTAGTGGCATGATCTGATTTATGACATTATAACAATTTCACTGACTATAGAGAATGGATTATAAAGAAAGGACAAGAATGGGAATAGGGAGATCTGTAAGCAAATTATTAGTATAGCCTAGATTAGACATAATGGTAGCTTGGATTGGGCTGGTGGCAGTGGCACTAGGGAGAACTGGACAGATTCAGGTTACATTTTGAGGACACTGTTAATAGGACTCAGTGGTATATTGGATATGCAAGTGTGAAGGGCAGGGAGGATTAAGGACAACTATGGTTAAGGAGAGCTCTGCAGGTCATTATGTTAAGTGAAATAACCTGATACAGAACAACCACCATCACACTTTCTGACTTACCTGTGGGAACTAAAAATTAAAACAGTTGAACTCATGGAGACAGAGGGTAGAAGGTTGGTTATGGAAAGGCTGGGAAGGGTGGTGGGGAGTGGGGGGGGCATGGTGGGAGGTAAGTGGAGATGGTTAATGGGTACAAAAAATTAGTTAGAATGAATAAGAACTAGTATTCGCTAGCATAACAGGTGACTGTAGTAAAAAATAATTTAGTACATTTAAAATTAACTAAAAGAATATAATTAGATCGTTTGAAACACAAAAGATAAATGCTTGAGGAGATGGATATTCCATTTTTACCCCAGTGTGATAATTACACATGGCATGAAAGTATCAAAGTATCTCATGTAGCCCATATAAATATATATACCTACTATGCACCCACACATATTTTTTAAAAATGTAAAAAAGAAAAACACAGGACAACTTTGAAACGTCAGCTTGAGTGACCAGGTGAATGAACATGATATTTACTGAGATTACAGACAGGTGAATGAGAGAAGCAAATTGTGTACCAGTGACAAACTGGGTGCTGTTTACACAGTAACATTTAACAAATATTTATCATACTGACATGGAGAAAAGTCACTGTACTTAGCTAGTTTCTCTAAAACTCCAGGTGAAAGCATCCACTGAGCAAAGCTTACTGACTAGAATCCTTTTGCCCTGTCTTTTGAAAAGGTCAGTTCTGTCCCATTCATCACTAAATAGACATAATCACTTGTTCTCTAAATTGTAAAATTGCCTCCAGATAATTCACCAGCCTTCTGTAAAACCCTTATTAACCCACTGCAAGAAATACTCAGTTCCTAAGTGAAAACAATATTTGTGTATCAGTCAGAGCTGGAGAGGCCCATTGTCACTTTATGAAAATTAGCTTTCTTTTTCCTTGTGGTAAATTGCAGATTCTTGCAAATAATATAAAATGTGACTTATGTTCCATGTGATAAGGAACATACCTCTGATCATCCAGATTGTCCAACAAGACAGACTTATTTTTTCACTCATATTTTAATTGCTTTAATGTCAGCCTCAGAGCTCATTAAAGTTTTTAAGGCACAATATCCTGGGTATAAAATATTTTTATTGAGAAAATGAATTTTCTCTTGCCTTGAGACTAGCTCTCTAATTAAAAGCACATACCATTAGTGCAAGTATATCACATTAAACATACACTCTGATGAATTGATAATTAATCTCAATCTTAAATCATAATCATTTTATTGCTTTTCTGCAAAAAAGAAACCTCCAGTAAAAGGAGAAGGAGCACAAAGACATTTCTAGAAATTGGACTGTTCTCAGCTGACTGAGGTTTCCTTTGACAGTCATGGTTTCCTAGTGGTTTATGATAATTTGGTTTTTGTTTTTTTGTTCCTTTTGCAGCCAGCCAGCTGGCATTTGCACCTGCTGCCTCCAACCTGCCATTCTACCAAGACTGTTATATAACTGTTGATATTATATATAAAAATAGATGATATTGTTTAAATATTATTTTGTAATAATCCAAAAACTTTTTATCTTCTTTGAAGGAGCTGCAAGAAAAGTTACATCTGTCATCATTAAAATATCCTCCATTTATTCTAGATATTATGGCGATTATATGAAGAGTGTGGTCTCTCTCTTACTGCAGACACTGAATAGCACCAGTGGAGAATGATCGTCTGCTGTTGTCACAGAATCAGCAGTTTTAGGCAGCATATAATACATTAGCTTTCAAATTTTCTTCATTAGAACGTCTCCAAGTTTAATTTACTCAACTGTATGGAGGTTAAAGATCTGCTGGTAAAGCACTCATCATTAACAGTGATTATTCATTGTCACTCTTGAGTAGGCAAATTCCATTTTTGGAGATTTTCTCTGCTAAGAAGAATTAATGGGAGCTGAGGAAGCAGGATAGGAAGCTCCGGGCAACAACTCTAAGGCTTCTTAAAAATGGAGAGAAATTCCACATTGCATTATTATTGGCTATAGTCACCCTGCTGCACAATGGAACACCAAAACTTATTCTTCTCATCTCGTGGTAACTTTGTACCCATTGACTAACCTCTCCCAGTCCCCACTTTCCTCTTGCCCTCTTCAGCCTCTGGTAATCATTATTCTACTCTCACGTTCTACCATCTGACATATGATATATATACATGTCTTGAAACATTAGATTGCATCCCATAAATATGTACAATTATGTATCAATCATAAATTTTTAAAATTAAATTTTTAAAAATGGAGATGAGCCCGAGCACCACAGTCACGTGGGCAGAGCTGGTTTCTTGTCAGAGTAGGGAGGCAAAGGGCACAGGTCATAAGGAAGGCAGAGGTGACCAAGGCAGTCTCATGGCCTCTCATCTTGACTAAACTCTAGACAGGATTCTTCCTGACTTTAGATACCTGATTTCCCTTTTCTTAGAACATTTTCTTGAGAAAATTTGCAAGGGTACACTCTACCCTTTTGTACATTTTCTACCACTCAGGAATGTCTTTATCAAAAGCCTGGGAGCCAGCTGGACATGATGGCTCATGCCTGTAATCCCAGCATTTTGAGAAGCTGAGGTAGGCAGATAACTTGAGATTAGGAGTTTGAGACCAGCCTGGCCAACATGAGGAAACCCCATCTCTATTAAAAATACAAATAATTAGCCAGGCGTGGTGGTGGGTGCCTGTAGTCTCAGCTACTCAGGAGGCTGAGGTGGGAGAATCGCTTGAACCCCAGAGGCAGAGGTCCCATGAGCCCAGATTGTGCCACTGCACTCTAGCCTGGGTTACAGAGCAAGACTCCATCTCAAAAAAAAAGAAAAGAAAAGAAAAGAAAAAAGTCTGGGAGCCATCCCTTTAACAGGCCACCATCAAGACAGACAGAACCCATCTCTCCCAGTCTGTGTGAAGATAGGGGCCTAACTTTGGTAAGTATCAATCAATAAGTACAGAGAGCCGAGTCACATTGACCAGTCTCCTCTACCTTTTGGAAATTTTTATTTGGAAAATCAGGCAAGTGGGTCTTGAGCATTTGCCTTCTTAAAAGTTCTAGTCTTAAGTAGATTATGACTCTAAGATATTCCTCTCCATTATTTTAAGGAGTTCAGAGGAATCAGTAATGCTTTCAAAGTGGACCTTTCAAATACTGCTTCCTTCAGAATCACTTGGATAACTAATAAAATATAGATTTCTGGTCCATTCTGGAGAGTTTTCAAATTAAACTCTCAAGGCATTGGGCCTCAGAATGTCTCTCTTAAATAAGCCCTTCACTTCTTTCTTTTACACACTAAAATCTGAATACAACTGCTCTATCGTAAGCAATTAAATCTTTATAAAAAGAATATGAATAGATCACATCACTGCAGTCCAGCCTGGGCAACAGAGCGAGACTCCATCTTAAAAAACAAAAAAAAAATAAAAGAGTACAAGTAGCTATGAAAAAGATACATTTTGAAAAATAGAAGAATTTTAATTTTTAAAATGATAAAAGCATAGAGGTGGAGATATTCAAAATATGTTGAATTTAGGTAGAAAAGAAATCTTAAATCATTGAATTTATCTCGCTGCCTGTATTCAGTTTTTCCCAAAAAGAACCTTATCAGTTGACAATATATTGTCCTCTTAACACTTTCTATTGAAGAAAATTCCAGATTTTTTTTCACTCATCCATCAGAATGTACAGTGATTATGTTTTGCAGTCTTTCTTTGTAAATCATTTTGGCATACTTACCACAATTGAAAATTATTTTTTCTTGCTCTAGCCATTGGAGTTGTGGGAGAGTAGTTGTGGTCACAGGAAAACAGAGAAAAACTCTTTTTTGCATTTACTTTTTCAAGGGAAAAATTATATTTTAAAAAGTCAGGTTTTTTTTTTAGATCCTGTGATTTGTGGAATAAGAAAAATGGTGTCCTAAATCAGGCTCTTGATGGTCCACTGACTCAGCCAAGTGATTTGGTTTACTTTTGGAGGGCCCTCAGTCAGAGAAATGTATTCTTTATCTTGATCATCTTATCCTTGTGATTAATAACTTCTATTCTCTTTAACATCTATGCTGAAGGATGGCTCTGTCAGCAACTATTTACATTAGAAAGTATAAATTTATTTTTATTTATTTATTTATTTTTTTTGAGATGGAGTCTTGCTCTGTCGCCCAGGCTGGAGGGCAGTGGCCGGATCTCAGCTCACTGCAAGCTCCGCCTCCCGGGTTTACGCCATTCTCCTGCCTCAGCCTCCCGAGTAGCTGGGACTACAGGCGCCTGCCACCTCGCCCGGCTAGTTTTTTGTATTTTTTAGTAGAGACGGGGTTTCACCGGGTTAGCCAGGATGGTCTCGATCTCCTGACCTTGTGATCCGCCCGCCTCGGCCTCCCAAAGTGCTGGGATTACAGGCTTGAGCCACCGCGCCCGGCCAGAAAGTATAAATTTACAATATTGCTTTGTTTCTTTCGGAAATCTTCAGGTTGGAAAATTTTCCATTGTGGAATAAAACATTTTCCACCATTAAATGAAGAAGATAAAGTCATTCTAGTAGCTAGAAGGCTTTTCTGGTACTCCTAAACTTTACCCTTTGTTCCTTTCATGCCACTTTCTTTAAAATAAACCCCTCCCTAAGAAAAACTATCCATCCCAGGTCTTTCTCCCTGGCAAAAAGAAAGTGGCTTCTCTTAATAGTCAATATGGAAAACCATGAATGAAAAGAAAAAAACCAAGTAAGGTACATGTAAACAGTCTTCCAGCTTGAATCAGTTTTCAGTCTTAGTTTCCATAATTTTTTGTCCTTTGCCTATCCATTATGCAGCATACAGTATTGGATTTGAAAGTGCATTGTCCCTGCCACAGCTTCCTGCTGTCGTGGGCAAGAGAAACCTGGCATGGAACTTGAATCCTTGAATTTGCTCTGACCTGAACTTGTGCCACAATTGAAATGTGCTATGCATTGGCTTCAGGATGGAGAAACAGGAGAAAGTGAGACTGCTAGAGAGGGCTTATCCACACACACACACATACAAACACGAATTCTGATAATTAGCAATCACTGGAGGAATACAGGAAATTATAAGCAGGCTACATTTCTTTGTTGTTTTTATGTTCTTCTTGTTCCAATGTGGAAAGCCCCCTCTGTGTGAGAAGCTGTACTGCAGCCCTTGGTACAATTAAATGCTCAGCCCAACACAGAAGCTTAAAGAGCTCCTCTCAAACACAGCCTTTTGCTTTTTAGAAGTGGATAAGCAGGAGCTTGGCAAGACACTTAGTTTTTAAGAAACACTGTGCCCTAAAACACTTAGCATGTGAGGCTTCTGATACCCCGAAAATTATCTTGTACATACTCAGAGTAATGAACTTTGGAGGTTTTATCTGCCCTAATTACAAATTGCTTTTCTTCCTCTCTTCCTTCTCCTCCTCTTCCTTCTCTTCCTTCTACTTTTTCTTCTTCTTCCATAAGGCTAAAGGTCATGAAGTTTTCCCGCACAGCAAAGTAAAATGGCATATCTGAATGTGTGGTGGAACTCTAGGTGGCTATAGAATACAGGGATAGGGATGATCCTATCCTAAAGTATAGAATACAGGGATAGGGATAGGGACAGACAAATACTGATGAAGTGCAGGACAGGGGCTGTGGGGAGATGATTAGAGCAAAAGAGTAGACATTGACTCTGCATACATATAGAATCAAAGGTGGAATAACAGTTTTGCATCTGGGAAGGCCCTGAGCTGTGCCTGTCCTTCAGGGGCGGCCTTCACACCTGGCAGAGCTATTATTATTTTTTCCATGTTGGTTGAACAAGTGCTATGTGTCAAGTGTTGTGCTAGATCTAAAGGCTGCTGAGAAGAATAGGTCGTGGCCATTATCTGCAAGGTTATGAAGTTATACACGTAGAAACTGAAAATTGCATTCAAATAGGATCCTAACCAATGAGGAAGTATAGAGTACTATGGGGCACAGAGGGAAATGTGAGAAATTTAAGGAGGATCAGAAAGTGCTCCGTAGAAAAGAAGACTTTTTAGCTGGGGCTTTAAGAGGGAAGCAAATTAGCCCCAAAAGAATAATAATAAAACAATGGAGAAATGGCTTGCCTGCTTGAGGAAATAGCATGCCCAAAAGCATGCCATGGAAGAAAATGTTTTGTTTAAATAATATTGAAAACTTCCTTTCTGAGGAGAAAATAAAGTGGAGATGCGTTGAAGGAGGGGCAGAGAAGATGAGGCTAACCAGCAGTTATGCAGGAAGACAAGAGAAGTCTGAAGTTTTGCACTACTTGAGCATATGCAGAACTCGTGGACTGGGATCTGGATGTATGGCCAGAACGCAAAGAATCAGCACCAACTGTGTGGAATCTGTGAGGTGAACTTAATTCTGAAGCATAGCTCTGGACCAGCAAGTGCTTCTTAGATGTTGTATGAGGTAGAAACCGACTCCAACTTGTCAAAAAGCAGCTTCCTAGACATGCCTTCTTAGAAAAGAAGCTGTAAATATGGGAATTAGCCAAATTCACTGAAATTTATTTAGTCTTTATGTGCAAAGTAGTATACCATGTGAAATTAATATGATGAACTGCTTGCCCAAAGAAGCTTTTAGTGTATCAAGGAAGAAAGACATCGACTTCAATTATTGTAAGAGATGGCAGCATGCTCTGCCTCAGCAGGGGAGGAGAATGAGTGAACTAAGAGGCTATACAAGGCAATGTGCCAAATATTTACATGGAATTCTCAGGCTAAGTAGAGATTTTTGTCCATTTTGGAAATGAAAAATATGGTCAAAAGGCTATGAAACTCTCAAGGAAATTCAGTTAATAAGTGTCAGAGTCAAAATGAGCTCAGGTCTACGTGACCCTGAAAGGTGCCTTTATATCCAAATGTGGACTGCTTTAAATCAAGCAGAATATAAACATTTGGCTTCCAAAGAATAATAGAAAGTTCTCAAAGCATCTCAGTCTTCAGCGCTTTTGATCACCCCTCACCATCTTTCCACTCTTCGGTATTTTTCACCATTCGCATCTCATCCCTAAAAGCTTCCTGCCCTGCTTAGCCTGGAGTGATGTCTTCTTTTCCTAATGCGTGCAGCAGCTGCCTACATTCTAGGTGTCCAAACTGACCTGTGCTACCTCTAGTGTCTCCTTCCCAAGCACATCTTTCATGAGGCAGCAGATATCTCAAGGTCTAGCTTCAATGAGTTTCACAAGTAAAAAAGTTACTGCAAATGAAAATTACATCAATCAATACAGCAATGGGTAAAGATATTAGCATGAAAGCAGCAAAGAGTGTCAAATCTGGAGGGGCCTGCAGTTAGGAGTGAGAGATGATGCAGAAGTGACCTGAGTTTATTGCTGGCCAACTCAGTGGTGCCAGGCCCCAAAAGAGCTCCCTTCCTGGGGAAATGGAAGAATTATGTAGATCTTGATATTAACATCTGATTCTAGATAAAGTGAATGGGATTTCTCTGAATTTTTTTAACATTTATTTTAGGTTTGGGGGTGCATGTGAAGGGGTACAGGTATCGTGAGGGTTTGTTGTACATATTATTTCATCAATCAGGTATTAAACCTAGTATCTAATAGTTATCTTTTCTGCTTCTTTCCCTGCACCCACACTTCCCCCTCAAGTAAACCCCAGTGTCGTCATTGTCTTCTTTGTGTTCCTAAGTTCTTATCATTTAGCTCTCACTTATAAGTGAGAACATGTGGTATTTGGTTTTCTTTTTCTGTGTTAGTTTGCTAAGAATAATAGCCTACAGTTCCACCCATGTTCTCACAAAAGACAGGATCTCATTCTTTTTTTTTTTTTTTGAGACGGAGTCTTGCTCTGTCGCCCAGGCTGGAGTGCAGTGGTGCGATCTTGACTCACTGCAAGGTCTGCATCTCGGGTTCACGCCATTCTCCTGCCTCAGCCTCCCAAGTAGCTGGGACTACAGGCACCCGCCACCATGCCCAGTTAATTTTTTTGTGTTTTTAGCAGAGACAGGGTTTCACTGTGTTAGCCAGGATGGTCTCGATCTCCTGACCTTGTGATCCACCTGCGTCAGCCTCCCAAAGTGCTGGGATTACAGGTGTGAGCCACCGCACCCAGCCAATCTCATTCTTTTTTTATGGCTGCATAGTATTCCATGGTGTATATGTACCACATTTTCTTTATCCCACCTGTCATTGATGGACATTTAGGTTGATTTCATGTCTTTGCTATTGTCAATAGTGCTACAGTGAACATATCAATGCTTGTGTCTTTATGGTAGAATGATTTACATTCCTCTGAGTACATACCCAGTAATGAGATTGCTAGATCAAGTGGTAGTTCTACCTTTAGCTCTTTGAAGAATCTCCATACTGCTTTTCACAATGGTTGAACTAATTTATACTCCCATTAGCAGTGTATACGTGTTTCTTTTTCTCTGCAACCTCACCAGCACCTGTTATTTTTTGGCTTTTTAATAATGGCCATTCTGACTGATGTGAGATAGTATCTGACTGTGATTTGCATTTAGCTAATGATCAGTAATATTGAGCTTTCTTAAAATATGCATATTGACTGCCTGTGTTTTGAGAAGTGTGTGTTCATGTACTTGCTCACTTTTCAAACTATACTACAAAGCCTCAGTAACCAAAACAGCATGGTACTGGTACAAAAACAGGCACATAGACCAATGCAACAGAATAGAGAACCCAGAAATGAGGCTGCACATCCATGATCATCAGATATTTGACAAAGCCGACGAAAACAAGCAATGGGGAAAAGACTCCGCATTCAAAAACTGGTGCTGGATAACTGACTAGTGTTATGCAGAAGATTGAAACTGGACCTCTTCCTTACACCATACACAAAAATCAACTGAAGATGGATTAAAAACTTAAATTTACCCCAAACTGTGAAAACCCTGGAAGACAACCTAGGCAATACCATCCTGGATATAGGAAGGGGCAAAGATTTCATGACAAAAACACCAACAGCAATTGCAACAAAAACAAAAATTGACAAACAGGATCTAATTAAATTAAAGAGCTTCTAAACAGCAAGAGAAACTAACAACAGAGTTAACAGACAACCTACAGAATGGGAGAAAACATTTCCAAACTATGAAACTAACAAAGATGTAATGTCCAGTATCTATAAGGAACTTAAACAAATTTACAAGAGAAAAACAATCCAGTTAAAAAGTGAGATTTTCCTGCATTAACTCAGTTAGTTTCTTCTGCCCTGTAGAATAGAAACTTAAAACAGAAGTAACTTGTTATAAAATAACAACGTGTTACATTTCTTGCATGTTTGACTTTATAAATTGAAAGTTGTATCCACTACATATATCTATATTCTGTCTCTCCATCTAGACTCCAAAGTCTCTGAGGGAAGGGACTAGGTTTCATATTCTTTAATATGTCCCAGGGTTCCTGGCAGAGTGCCTTAATTATACCAGCCTCAGTGGGCATTCCTTGTGGAATCCTTCCTTCCTTCCTTCCTTCCTTCCTTCCTTCCTTCCTTCCTTCCTTCCTTCCTTCCTTCCTTCCTTCCTTCCTTCCTTCCTTCCTTCCTTTCTCCCCCCCCCGCCCCGCCTCCTCTCTCTCCTCTCTTTCTCTCTTGGAAAGAGATACTTGTTGCAGCTCACAGCCAGTGAAAAATGTAAAGAAAATGAATTGTAACCACAAACCTGAGCAGTTTTTGCAAGAATTAAAACAAATCAACCAAGAGTAGGAAGAGTTTCCATTTTAGCTTTAAAGATGTCCTGAAACAGTTTCCAGTATTGCTGCAAGACATTGCCTCTAACATTGAGAGGCCAGAGTATCTCTAAATCTCTTAGTATTTCTGCCTAGTTGAGGGTATTTTCCTGGTTGCCTAAACTACAGTCACCTCAAGACTAAGGTATGTCTGAGTATTCATGGCATGTAGGTCCAAAGAGCTTCCTGAGATAGATTCATCATGGGAGAAGCAATTGAAAAAGTTTGTGAAAGAGGTCTGAGGACTCCTTTTATTGATAGGTCACAGCCTTTTAATGTATTTCACTCAAATGCCCATTACATATGGATGAATGGTGATTTCCCATTGTGCAATTTTCTCTTATTCTGGAATGAACATTCAAGAGATCCCTCAATTAAAAAATCTGGATGAAGCCCTAAGAAACTGCAACATAATGAAAAATAATATTTCTTATGTTCCCTTATCTTTAGTTTGAAAAAATGCTCTGATAATATTTTCACATTTCATTCCATTAAAAAAATTTTAAATTTCTACTTAAGTTCATTTATTGATTAGATGTATTCTTGATTTTTTGTGGAGGGGGAGTTGTTGCTTTGAAACCTCATTAGATTATATCTATCTGTGAGTGGTTTTAAAATTTATTCCTCTTATCACACTTGAGTTTAAATTTTGTTTTTTAAGTAAGTTTTAGAAACACCATCTCATTTCATTCAAAAACTTTGATTAAATGTTTGTTATAACTTTTTACTCCATCCTCCATGACTTTTAATCTCCCATATTTTTCTTCTTCTAGTCTTTTTTTTTTCTGAATGCTGTATAATTTCTTTAAATAAGTCTTCCAGTTTTTTAACATTCTCTGAATTTTTCTTCATTCTTATGTCTCTATGTTCATTGACGTACAATTTCAATTACAACTTTTATTTCAAGATGTTCTTTTTGGTTCTCTTCAAACCTTTTGGCAATCTTACATACTCTTACTGCTCACTCCTATTTTCTAGTCCCTATTTTATTTCTTGGAACATATTAAACATACTAATTATTTTGGAAAACATCTAATATCTGAGTCTTTATAGTTTTATTTGTTTATGCTGACTTTTTTTTCCTCATGGAGTCCTATTTCCTTTAGACTTTTGTGATTATTCACTGTGTTTATATTCCCAGAAAAATTATCATTTGAAATCCTTTGATATGTGGGTCAAAAGCTGATCCTCTAGAATGTATTTTCTACTGCTTTCAACAAGCACCTGAGGGTATTAAGCACCTAGAATTAGTTTGAGCTAAATTATGGAATTGAAGGTTTTTGCTACCTACTGTACTGAGAGTCAGCTGTAGACATGCATTTTCAGGGGAAATACATTTTGTAACCCAGTGCTAAGATTTTATACAGGCAATTTTCCATGCTTCCTCCTTGAATGGGGGACACAGGTTTATTTCTGATCATCTTTACACTAATCAGTATTTGGGGTACCAATTAAATGTGGAGATCTTCTGTTTAGACTCTCTATTTTGGCAAATTCCTAAGCTATGTCTCTGTTTCCATTACCACCTTTCCAACCCCATCCATTGAAAATAAAAGCTCAAAATCAACAAAAATTGGCTAAGGGCTCTAAGGCAAAAATAGGCTTCAGTGCTCTGTTTACTTATCTGGTTTCTGTTTTCACTAAGATTTTGGCCTCAGAGGAGTCTTTTTATTCATGTTGAACAATAAATGTACTTTAAAGATATTTTATCTAAGACATTTTAAGTTCTCAGGGTGAACATTGTCAGAATGTCTAGCCATAAATATATCCAGTAGTGGAACACAACTTTTAAATTGTAGGTAGCTGATGGAATTTTTTTGGTTTGATAAAGTTGGCATTGTCAGAGTTCCCGTTTTCTTTCATGTGTTAACATATGATTAAAATGTTATTCATCAGAAAGAATATAACAGCTACCTCCTTTCCCTTCCATGTAGTTGCTGACTATTGAAATATCAAACTGATTTGGGAGGCCGAGGTGGATGGATCACCTGAGGTCAGGAGTTCAACACCAGCCTGACCAATATGGTGAAACCTCGTCTCTACTAAACAAATACAAAAATTACCTGGGCACAGTGGCATGCACCTGTTGTCCCAGCTACTCGGGAGGCTGAGACAAGAGAATTGCTTGAACCCAGGAGGCGGAGGTTTCAGTGAGCTGAGATTGTGCCACTGCATTCTAGCCTGGGTGACAGAATGAAACTCCATCTCAAAAAGAAAAAAAAAGAAAAAGAAAAAGAAATATCAAACTGAGACTAGAAATAAGCAAGAGAATCATTACAACAGGTACAGAAGTTAGCTTATACTGAAAGCGGGCAAGAAATAAAACTGACATGGAGCTATTTATGATTATTTATGTAACAAAAAGGTAACTGATTAAGCTGAAGTTATTATCCTTCAGATATTCTAATACTACTTTTCTGCTAGATATAAATGTTCTTGGTGGTCAGCTTTAATCAATGATTAAAAAAAAACCTACAACAGAGGAGGGTTGGTCAGGTCTTGTTCTAGCGATCTGTCATCTGTGTAGATGTTGCATGTGTGGTGTGATTTGGGATGGGGAGTAGTGGGAAGAACTATAGAGAATTTTTATTGTATAGATGAACCAGTATGCCACAATCTCCTACTAGAAAATTAAAGGCACTCAACTTGTACATGTGAACCTGTGGGATTCCATAGAAAGCATTCAAAGCACAATTATGCCATTATTGCTGACACCGTAGAGGCCCAACAAAACTAACAGAAAAAAGAACTGTGCCTCTTTAGAATAACAAATTAAATATATATAAAATATCTTCCACCCTACCTTTACTCCTCCACAAATCTGGCTCAGGGGATATTTGGAAATATAGATGTGACAAGTGAAACATAAATAACCTATTTAGTTTCTTGGTAGCTGAATATATTTTTGTTGTTAACCTGGAGAGATGGCAAAAAAAGGAAAGCAACTATTTAAGTACACTGTGGGTACCCTGCTCAGGAAAATGACAAAACAAAATATATGGCCATTTTCATATTGCTCCCTAGTGTAGGCAGAAAGGAATGGTGTTATTTCTTGAGTCTGACATAAATACTAGATTTCCCGATTGCTGGAGTATATGTGACTATTTCAGATATTATGTTTTTATTCCAATGATTTTAGGGAAATTAACAAAGGAAAGTGACTACAGGATGCACAAAATCAGTGTTTCAAATAACTGACTTAGGTTAAAAAAAGAGATATATAATATATTAGGGGAATCAAAATTGTAATAATCACAGATTTTTTAAAAGTAGTATCACATAGAACTTTCAAATATACTCAATTTTTCTTCTTTTTAAAACAGCAAATATCTGAATCAGTTATGTTGTTAATAGCTAATAACATGACATTCCATTAAGTTACAATTCCCTGTAAAATAGAATATATTTGCAGACAACAATAATAGAAAATATAATAGTAAATGTATTATAAGGTGATTTGCTTTCTGTAGAAATTCAATGGCATGAATTACATTGTAGCAAACTTTATATTTTCCTTGGTTGGAGGATTTTGAACTTGGCTGTTGCTAAGATATTAAAGACTTCAGTAATGGTAGGAGTTATTAAGCTGAAAGAAAATGCTAGGTCTACTATTTTCAGAAGAAAATTTTTGTAATCTGGTTTATTTGATTTGCTTACAGAAATATTGGTAAAATCGAATCCATCAGTGCATAACTCTTATGATTCACACACAAAATATAACTTGAAGGCAAATGACAAAGGGTAGAAGAGAAAACTAAACAGAGAGTCTAAAAATTTGATTTTTGGTTGTGGTTCTGCAGCTAACTAGCTGTGCAGTCTCCCTATTTTCAGAATTTCTCTGGACCTGAACTTTTTAATCTATGAATCAAGGAGACTGGATCAAAGGCCTAACTTAATCTAAACTTTGTGAAGATTAAGAGGTGTATTATTAACCGGGTAATTTAGGTACAAAAGATAGAAACCCAACTCAATGTGTATTTTATTTTATTTTATGTTATTTTATTTTTTGCTATGGAGGGAATTTACTGCTTAACTTGGCTGAAGATCTGGAGGTAGACCAGTTCCAGGAGTGGTTGGGTCCAAGGGTTTGACTGATGACCTCAAACCTCAACTTTTCTTTGTCCATCTCTTGCCTTGACAATGCTTTCCTTTGCTTCTTTTTCAGATCAGCTCGTCTCATTCAGTAATTATGAATTATTTATTTATAATTCCAGACTTATTTATTCTGCATTAACAGTGCCAGAGAAAGATAACATCTCCTTTCTAACAGTTCCAACAAAACCCTTTACCTCACTTGGGTCATGTGCCCATCCTTTGTTCTGTGGACATGGATGTAGAATTCTCTAATTGGTCAGTCATGGGTTATGTCTCTATCCTTAAAAGTTGAAAGGAGTGCCTGGTGCAGTAACTCAAGCCTATAATCCCAACACTTTGGGAGGCTGAAGTGGGCAGATCATTTGAGGTCAGGAGTTAGAAACCAGCCTGGCCTAGGTGGCAAAACCCCATCTCTACTAAAATACAAAAATTAGCCAGATATGGTGGTCCACATCTGTAATCCCAGCTACTTGGGAGGCTGAGGCAGGAGAATCACATGAACCTGGGAGGCGGAGGTTGCAGTGAGCGAAGATCGTGCCACTGCACTCCAGCTGGAGCAATAAAACGCGACTCTGTCTCAAAAAAGGAAAAAGAAGGGAGGGAAATTCCCCTCCTTTCCAAACTACATGAACAGATGAACAGGATGGTAAGGATCCCATAAAAGAAAAGAAAATTAAGGTTTTGCTATCTGAAATGGTGCAAACAGAAACAAAAACATAACATACACACACACATACACACATGCACACACAGACACATACACACAAAGCGAGAGAGAGAGAGAGAGAGAGAACATATTGGGCAGGCAAAACTAACAAATACTCAGCACAGGAATCTTCCCTGTTTGATAGAAAAATTAGTCATATGAATTTCTTTTGATTTTCGTGATACTTAAAATGTATTTGCAATGTTTTTATAACAAAATATCATTTAAAAACCAGCAAATAAGTATAGAAGAAATGACATACTTAAAAACCAGCATTTTGCAACCTTCAATGTCATAATTTATTCAAAGAGAATTGTCAGCTTAAGCTAAAAGAAATTTAACAAGCAAATATCATGTGGAATTTTAACTGGATCTTGGATTTAAAAAAACTCCTTAAAATCCCTTTTGGGATAATAGGGTGAAATTTAATATGGCCTATGCATTAATTATATTAGCAAATTTTGTTTGATAATAACATTGTGATTATGTGGGCACATGTCTCTAGTCTTAGGATGTCTATGCTGAAGCATTTGGTGGGGGTGGTGGTATCTGCAGTTTACTTAACATGTTTCAGCAAAATAATAAACACACATATATTCATGTCTGTATATGTCTACATATTTTTGTCTATATATCTTTCCATTGAAGAGATTAAAAAAAAACCTAACTAGTATCGTATTTTCTTAAACAACAGTTTGGAATTGATTACGTAATTTCCTCAGTGTCCTCAATAAATGCACGAATCAGCCGTTGGAATGCTATAATTAATCACACCACTCCAGCCTTTATATCCTTTTCCATTCCTCCACTCTATGCATTTCCCTCATCCAGAGAAAAATAAATGGTGCTGAAACATCACTGTTCAAATGTGAAGACTTCCCGTTGTCAGTTCCTACCCTTATCTTAGCTGTGCCAGTTACTGTTAATAAATAGCCAGTTATTTGCAGCTTCTATTCCTCTCTTCTGGAACCAATGAATGGTGGTAGTTTTGTACCCCTACAATCAGTGAAATTTGGAGTTATCCCCTTTGCTGTTCTGTAATAATAAAAGTTATAATTTTGGGGACACTTACTATATGGCAGCATAATGTTAAAGGATGTCATGCTCCCAGGAAGCCTATGATTAAATAAAATTGTTACCCCTGTTGCTACCCTAGACAAACCCTCACCATCTCTTGCCTGAATCACTACTGTAAGCTTCAACAGCTTCCAGTACTGTTCCCATGTAAATCCTTTCCACAGCAGCTAGAAGGACATCCCCATAGATCAGGACAGGAATTTTTGCCTATAGTTACAAAATCTTCAGCTTAGATGAATTCCTGGTATACTGATGGTTCTAAATTAATATTGCTTGATGGAAGAGGGTGTCACTTATTTCCTGAAAATATTTTACTGTCTTTTTACTTAATATGCAAAGCCCTTACCATGGCCCTTAGGGCCTTCCATGGACTTTCCCATGACTACCTTTCTTATCTCCTGTAGCACATTCTCCTTTATTCACACTGGCCTTCTAGCCTCAGACAAGCTAAATTTAGCCCTGCCTTCAGGCTTTTTGCCCTTTTGGTTTGTTTTTTCCTCATCCTGGAATCTTCTGCCTCTGGATCCTCCCTTGGTTTGCTCTATCTTTTCATGCACATCTCAAGTCAAATGTTACTTCCTTAGAGAGGTGTTCCTAGACTGCCATCCCATTTTAATTAGTCCCTTTAGCCAGGCACTGTTGATCACGTCACCTCAATTTTTCTTCACAGGCCTAAGCATTATCTAAAATTACCTTTTCCATTAATTCGTTTATTTTCTATTTTCCACTACTAGAATGCAATCTTCACATGTCTAAGGACTTTATGCAATAAAAATTTATCACAGAATTTGTAGCTCTTAGAGCAGTGCTAGTAGGTAGGTCTGCAATGAATGCTTTTATTTTGAGTCAATGAGGAAATGGAGGCTTAAAGAAGTTAATAGCATATATAGTTCTGATGATATGAAGCTAAATGTATATGTTAATGCATTTCTGAACTTGTAAATATTAATTTTATATATGAGCAGGGTCTTATGTTCCATCCAAGGACAAAACTGGGGACATTGTTCTCTTGGTATTTGATGTAGTTTGGATATTTGTCCCTTCCAAATCTCATGTTAAAATTTGATCCCAATGTTGAGGGTGGGACCTACTGGGAGGTGGTTGGGTCATGTGAGCAGACCCTTCATGGAATGAGAGCTGATTGTTAAAAAGAGTCTGGCACCTCCCTTCTCTTTCTCTTTCCTCCTCCCTTGCCATGTAATATCAATTCCCCTTACCCTTCTGCTTTGAGTGGAAGCTTCCCGAAGCCCTCACCGGAAGCAGATGCTGGTAGCATGCTTCTATAGTCTGCAGAACTGTCAACCTCTTTTCTTTATAAATTACCCAACCTCAGGTATTCCTTTCAAACAGATTAAGACAGTATTGTACTCACTTTTCTCTGATTCTCTATTGGAATACACTATACCCCGGTTATAGATTCAGGTAGAAAAATGGTACAGTAAAATATTCTTAGCCCTTTACCATTGAACTACCATGTTTTAAAAATCTTTTCTAATCTTTCAGACCAACCTGTCTATACCATCTTGTGTTTTGTCTTAGAAGCAATGAGAACATGGAAAGAGGAACTGAGAAAATTTACTCAGAGTAATAGATAACTCCCAACAAAACTCTTTGTAGAGATGAACCAAGCAATTCCCACAAAAATTCTGTCAGGTACATGTGCTTGAATTATTTTTTTCTGTTAATTCAGATACCTGAAATTGTATGAATGTGCTTTGAAACAGAGGACATTTCAGTTATTTTCCTCACACAAATAAAGTAGAATATCTTTATTTACTGATATATATGTTAGAAGTCCTCACATTTGTATATAATTTTAAGTGTTACAAAGTACTTTTACCTATGTTCTCTTGTATTGATTTTTAAAACAGACCAAGGAGGTAAGCATGTCATAAAATATTCTTATTTAGCTAATGAGGACATTTAGGCACAGGGTGGTAGGAAAGCCACATTAGGAACCACATCTGTGTAACAACAGACAACAAACTAGAAGAGTCAGAGCCGGAAATTGAGTCCTTTGATTTCTCATCCAGGACTGTTCTTTTCTTGTGAGACTAGATACAGATAATAGTATCAATAGATAAATGTTAGAAAAATAGTATAGCAAATAAAAATATTCTGAAACTAAAAGAACAAAAAACCCTGGAACTTTTAGAAGGTGTGTGGTATCAATATTTTGAATGGAATGCAAAAAGAATGAATCGTCATTGTTTTAAACATTGAAAATGAACAATGGAAATAGCCAAATTAGTCATTTTAAAAGACGCCATTAAGAAAGAATGCTTATCAGAGTAAAGGCTTATATTAAATCTCATCTTCAACGTTTATGAAAACCGTGCCCTTCTTGAACATCAGCTAAAGTACTTTTATTTCTTACTTGGCTGAAGCTGTAATTTAGACTTACGTGATAATTGAGACTGAATAGAAACAAATTTTACTCAGTTTGACTCTTCCTTCAAATGGCATATGTGGATATAACCTTATAAACTTAGGTAATTATGTATACAGTTTTTATTTTATAATGTTAAGCTTTTTGATGAAGATAATGCTTATAAAATTGAATTTATAACTCAGGGTTTCATTAGAAAACAGGTCGTACACTCAAATTAGAATTATTCAGAAGGGTTTATTTTCAATGGTGTAAGGAGGATAAAGGGTAGCCTTTCCACAGCAGCTTTATGGAATTTTTTGTTAGTGGACCCAAACCCGAAGCCAGGAGACAAGGTCAAAGGCAGGATATAGAAAGGTGGAAATAGATCTGGAGATGTAAAATGAATGTGTTCAACAGAGTGATCTGATGAGAGGGCATGGGGATGGTGAAAACATTGAGTGTTCTCTGTGTTGTCCGTCCCTGTACTTAGCATTTTACGTTCATTGACTCAATCCTCACGGGAACCCTGTGAAGTAGTATTCTCCCCATTTCACAAGTGAAGAAACCGAAACTCAGAGATTACTTACAATACAGTATAGTACATTTCTTAAAGATGTATTTGTGGTTATCCTTCTCCTTGAGAACAGATAGCCAGTAAGGAAAGAGGAAAATAATGTCAGTCAATACAGGAAGAATTTTCCACAGAATATTATGATTATTTCTCTCGGAAAAAATCAAAGAATACTGATCTATTTATAGTTAGGTGTGTGTTTTGATTTGAAATATGTAATAAAGTAGAGATAACTTTATTCTAGCTAGCTAGATCTAACAAGAATTTTTTTTAATGTCAAACTTTGCCAAATATAGTCTCACTAGATAAAATTAAGAAGGTAAGCCAAAAGTGATTAGTCTTTCACTCTACTCTTAATCTTCTGACTAAACCTTAGAAGAAAATAAGCCAAGGAGATATAACTGTTGGATATAGCAACACTGGAGAAACTACACCAGAAATAAGTTAATTCCACTCCTGATATTTGAGACCCTGCCGCACAACCCTATTGTAGTGTCTGTCTTAGGACAGTAAAGAGAGGAGCCATGTAGTGAACTCATCCTCTGGTGGGTTGGGAGGACATCCAGCCCGGCCAAGTCCGTGGGTGTGAGGATGGATGGGGAAATGGGGAAGTGTTTTCATTTACTTCTTTGCTTGCAATTTTCAACAAAAATACTTTTCCCACCTATTTTGTAAATGACTGGTGTAAACATGGCTCAAATTGACCCGCATTGTAGGGCTGGAGATCTTGGTAAGTTAGCACAGAAACTTTCCTGTGGTCCTTTCCCAGGGTCTTGAGATGACACTGAAAATGGATCTTGTAACCTGATGTGCTTTCAAAGTCCACCTTCCTACTGCTTTGCCCCATTACCTCTCTTGACCTTTTCTCTGTAGCTACATAATGGGCACAAAGTACTTGGAAAGAGAAGATATAATGACACATTGGTAGTTTGCATAAATCAATATAAGGTTACCCCCTTTGTTTTCATATTCTACCACATTCCAATAGGACACATTAAACGGATACCCCAAACTGCTCCAGAGGATAGACCTTCATGACCTATTTAGAAAGATGTGGTCTAAAACAATTTTTACTTGACAAGTTGCATTAAATCATATCTTAAGAGACTTCATTAGAACTGTCTTTAAAGTCTCCATCAATTGCTAATATAAATGTAGTCATATCAGATTTACCAGAAAATATGACTGATGAAGACAAACCCAAGTCCCTCTAGTCTGATTTTCATGGATTGTGAAGGTTCTTGATTCAAAACTGGCAAAATTATATGAACTTTTTCTATACCCATTCCAGTCCGGCTTCTGTCACTATATGTTTTACTTTACCTTTCTACAAAATGGGCATTCTTTAAGGAATTTTTTGAAGATTGATGAAGTAATTTCTACAAAATACTTTTAAATCCCCAAAGATGCTTGCAATAAACTCATTGTAGGTATTTTTCTGTGGTTTATTTTACCAGCTGAAATTTGCAGGCCATATTGCCACATAAATACTTGTTCTCGTTCAGTGCTTGAGAGGTGGAATAGTGTTTCTTGCATGCCATTTTATTGATAGAACACTTTGGTTGAACTCCATGGGGAAATACAGACTATGAAAGAAATGATTTCCTTGCTGGAATTAGACTTCGGGGATCTGCACCACTGGACTTGTTAGATGTTACCAGACAACAGGGCCAACTTCTCCTCACTTAAAAAACAAGTCTGGACTCTAGCAATACCCATGAAGTATTATCTTTTTGTCTTTCTTCACTTTTGAGACTTAAAGTGCTGCAGATGCTATTGACTCTGCTTTGAATTCTTAAAGAGTTTAATATTGACAATGCTGTCTTAAGCCATTTCTATAGACTATGTCTGTTTCTTTTATAGTATGTACTCAACAAATCTGCCTGGATTAAAAACAAATCACAACTCACTGATGAATGGAAAACAGATAGCTGATATTCTGTTTTCCTCATTTCTTATAGCTTGTGTCATGAAGCATTACCTGTAGAAGGAGCTTTCTTTTTGCCTTTGTTTTCCTTCACATTTTAGTAACTGAGCCTGTGATTATGGATCAGAGTTTGAAAAAAGTTTGTGATCTGTTCTGAAAAAGATTGCGTGAAGTGCATCAGTGCTTTCCCAGCTGAAAACATCTGTTAGGAGGTACAAATTTAGCTTCTCATTGTGGGTTTCCTGAGTACCAGACAGAGTTTATTATTTAACTGATGACTGGGAAAAATGGGCTCCAGTAATAATCTGGCCACAAACTGAAGAAGTTTTTTGTATTTGTTCTTTAAAATACCTTGAATGGAAGGATTTTGGAATAAAATATTGACCATTAGCCCTTGCTGGGTAAGAGTATTTGTAGAAATATGTATACACACACACACACACACACACACACACACACACACACACACACATACACACACACACAGATTATGTATGTATGTATGTATGCCTATATCCCTATATTTCTATATTATAGAAACATATAGAAATAGGTGGGGTATGGTGGCTCACGCCTGTAATCCGAGCACTTTGGGAGGCTGACATGGTGAATCACCTGAGGTCAGAAGTTCAAGATCAGCCTGGCCAACATGACAAAACCCCATCTCTTCTAAAAATAGAAAAATTAGCTGGGAGTGGTGTCAGGTGCCTGTAATTCAAGCTACTCAAGGGGCTGAGAATCACTTGAACTCGGGTGGCAGAGGTTGCAGTGAGCCGAGATCATGCCACTGCACTCCAGCCTGGGCGGCACAGTGAGACTCCGTCTCAAAAAAAAAAAAAAAAAAAAATATATATATATATATATATATATATATATATATATATATATCTCCATATTATAGAATACAGTTTTTAAAAATATATGATTTTAAGTTAGCAAAGGTAAAGGAAAAAGAAGGAATTGTTTTGTTTTAGGAGTTTTTGGAGAGAGAGAGTGAGAGAGAGGTGACAGAGTGAGAGAGAGAAACTGATTATATTGAGATCAAATTACAGTTAATAAATATGCCAATATATCAGAAAAAACAGCAGTAGACTCTGAAATTCTAACTTCTTCGCCAATGGTTTTCATTCCCTGATTCGACTTTATTTTTTGATAACAACTATTTTGAAACAGCCTCTATACTATTCTGAAATATATTCTCTTCATAATATAACAAATTGCAGCAAAAATAAAAAGATACCCCTAAATGTAATAAAATTAAAAATGAGAGAAAAGTAACTTAAACTAAAAATAATAGCCAGCACATATTTATTTCTATGATATTTAAATATTCAGGTGGATCACATTAGAAGATGTCTTGAAACAGCCTGCTGCTCATACCTGTAATTAACCTTAGAATCACTGAATGCCGCGGTGATACATGCATGCTGACAGATCCCTTGTACAGACAACTAGAATACCATGAGCCACATCACCCTCAAAGGCACAGTTTTTCCAAAGGAGAAACTCTTGATACATTCATGAAGATAGCAAGGTAGAATTTTTCTCTTGATTTACAATGAGTTATAGTCCTGTAAAATGCAGTGTGTGTTGAAACTTTGCAAAAGATGCTTTATGCCTATGCAAGATCGTGTTGGATTGCTGGGCTTTGATAATTATAAGGTTTTTCACTTATGACTGTTTGGGGCATTCAAAAGCCATATGGGGTGATTTACTTTTCTTCCTTGTATGGAATTTTATGGTGAATTTCAGAAAGGTAAGTTTCTCTAGCTCTTGCTGATTAAATGCCAGTAGAATTCCATCTTACCCTAAAAACTTTGTGAACAAGAATATTCTGCAAGGAATTCAGCAAGTGCACTCTAGGGGGCAGCAGGGCCATTGTTGAGGCCGTTGCAATGCACTGTGTAGACTGCCTGAAGGTCTCATCTAAGACTGTTATCTATATGTGAATCTTGTGTGTTTATCTTTTGGGCTTCTGATAGGATGGTTAGCTAGAAGTCCAGTTATGTTATTATGTGCTTAGCCAAGGAGCATCTTCTCTAAAGCTTTCTGTATTTAAAGTAGCATCTCACAGAGATTAGTTGCTCAGAGGCAAAGGTGAATGATGGAAGAAATGTGATGCTAATTTCATTCCATAACTTTCAAGATTAGAATGCAGTGACCAACAAAGATTCTCTAGAATAGAAAAATGTTTGATTTTCTGTCTAAGATGCTTTTGTGACACTTCAAAATTTCTATGCCAATGATCTCTTCTTGACTGTATGCTTGCCCACAATGAAACTAAAAATAGATTTTGCTCTAGGCATTTTTGTTTCCTTAAGCCACAGTGCAAAGGGAGAGAATGACAGGTATTTTTCTTCAGTTACTTATATTTTGGGTCTGTTTTTATTCTGTCTTAAACATTGACCACCTAGTAGGTTCAAT